>NW_008676479.1:12248-56758 GCF_000695815.1 Acanthisitta chloris
AAACCAAAAATCTTGAATCAGCCCCAGCAGTATGGTAATGATGTCCTCAGTGTCTTCTTTAGCCCATGATACAAGCAGAAATAGCATATTTTATTTGATAATAAGTCCTTTAGTCTGTCTTAGATACAAACTTTAGCAGGCACTTCCTCAGTCCAGAACTATTCATGAAAAACCTGCTATATGTCTGCTATAGACATTCTCCTCAATTCTCTATGAGTTGCTTGTAATGTATTTAATTTAGGAGTGATCTTCAGGATTTCCTGGAGGATCAGTGTTCCACTGGAATCATATTTAGAGTACAGTTATTTTATTGAAATTAGTTCCAAGAAATAAGACAAAAATTACTTTGGTAACTCTGAAAAACAACCCCAACAAGATCTAAGCTGTTATTCATGGGCAGAAATAATCAAATTCACATAGGCTGGCCATGAATAAGTTATAAATTACAAGCCTCTAATCATGAAAGTAGACTTTCTGAATAAGTATGACACTGAGTAACCCTGCCACACCTTTAACTTATTTTAACTTGGAGATTGATTATTAGTGAGATAATATAATGTATTTTATACAACAAGAGATGGATTTTGATTGCCTTCTAAAGTCATCTTGGTTGTATAGAAAGCCTAGATGAATAAATTAGATGCTCTATTTGTTAGTTTTGTGTTGATAAAGATTCTTTTTCTGACTTGCTTTGTGCTCTTTTGAGCAACACAAAGATATTGGTAAGTCCAGGAACTTACAGTTCCAGAAGCAGTCTCCTCATTTCTACTTCTGTGAGAAGTGAACTCCCTCCTTGTTCTACACCATAGACGTGCCCAAGCAAGAACTTGTATACCATCTGACATGAGAAAAAAGTGTATTTCCACATGGACTTAAAGAATGTTTTTCCAAAATCAACCCATTACATTTCAGTTATTTTTTAAATGGATAATTAGATGAAATACAGTCATACAGAATTTGTATGCCCTACTGTGCATGGACTGTGCTAAGAAACAGTCTGTGTTGAGGCAGAATTTCTCCTCTTAAGCAAAGGGTACTTTGAGAGAGTCCAAAGAAAAATTGCCTTCAATTTTTTTTTGTGTGGTGCTCAAGTATACATGTATTAGAAATTAATATGAAGAGAAGTTGAAAGGAGTTTTTTTAGGTTAGTAAAATTGTTTAGTAAGGATGAGGTGTAAAATATGTACTGTGTGAGTTGTGTTATCTCCCAGGTTTTGCTGCCCACAGTAATTGGGCTGGAGAAAAATTTGTGACAGGAATCATATAGAGAAATAATACATGCAAGAATCATACTTTGAGGGTTTTTTTACCTACATTAAAAAACTTTGGTAAACATAGAGGCAATTCTCTGTTCACTCATAACACAGAATGCGTCATTTTAACTCAAGTAACTGAATTTAGCAAAGTTGAAAATATTTTTATGGCTAGAAAGTGGAGTGTTGAGTTATTTAATCATGTCAATATTCTTACTAACCTTCACAAGTAAAATGAAAATTAAATCATTTTCGTCTACATATTCGATGTTATACACATCTTCTTTGATAATATACTCAAAACATCATAGTTTAATGACATTAAAAAGTCTTGTGTCTTCTCCATTTATATTTTAGTATCAAACTGTCACAGGCACAGATTTGTCTGTGTTTCAACAAACCATTGAAAAGTTGCCAAAGGCTGAGCAAACACAGAATCAAAATATGCTGATTATAAACTTAATCCAAACCAAATTTATAGCTGGAAAAAAATCAGGTCAACTTCTGTTGTTGTCACTTCTCCTTCATATTTTCCCTTATGTATTTGGTTTCGTTCTATTTATCCTTGTAAAAGTTTTCATGGTCAAATTTACTAGTAGTTACAGGGGATGTGTGTGCATTGCATCAAACTGACCAGATTCCTACCAAATACTCAGTAGCTGCAAACCACCATATGTTAGTGAAATACATTTACTGTTCTTAGTTAGATTGGAGAAAATGATTTAGATTGGCTTTGAAAAAGGAATTTCAGTGCTTTTTCTTTAGTTGGTAAGGTTTCCACTTCCAGCTAATGTTCTACACTGTTTACAGTATAGAAAAGATAGTGATCATATAATGAAGACCTCTGGATGACAGAAGAACAAAAGAAAGATGATAGAACAGATTTTTTTTTTATTAAAAACATATTTTAGCTCAATTTCTGTTTAAATAGTTGTCTAGTGTTTACCTCCAAACTGCATTGGTATAGCAGTTTGGCAAGTTCACGTGAAAAAGAGGCATATTTCATGAAACAATTGAAATAATATTAAAAATTATTAATTTGCTATAAAAAGGATCTCTCTGTAGGCAGCTTTTTCTAATTTTATGTCTTTATTTTAAAAAGTCTAATTTTCAGGAGTTGAAACTTCAAGTTTCGGGAACATGATTTCAAGGTCAAGTAATACAAAGCTTTTCCCCCGTTGGTATAGAGTTTATGGTTTTTTTAATAATCTTTCATTTTTGGTGCATTGCCTATTTGTCCTTAATAATAGATGTCATCTGTACATTTCATTAGTTCATTTTACACTTTCCAACAACTGTGTTATTTACTTGCACTATTAATGGCAGAACTAGAATAAAGAGAAATATTTTGGTGCTCGAATTAGTTAAAAATGCCAAAGAGGATATTCAACTTGTGGAAAGCACAGGGGATTTTTAACACATGACAGCTAGAGAAAAATAGACTAAAACCTGTGTGAGTCTGCAGGGCGATGAAGAACTGGAAAGCTTAAGACTTCATTTGATTAAGAAAAGTCTGAATGAAAACTGTCATGGAAATGTAGAAGTAGATATACCTCATGAGGCCACTTAATGAAACCTGTCATCCATGGAAGGATCAAATACGCTGAAATTAATCCAGACTGATATTTGTCTAGCTTGCTCTTAAAAACCTCTGAGGATGGAGATACTGTACCCTCCGAGCAGTCTGTTCCATGGAATATCTGTTCTTTACTATGAGAAATCATGTCTTGTGTCTTCTGCTTTGGTAGGCAAGCTGATGTTTTTTAAGTCTTTTTTCCTTTGGACATTAAGAACAGAGGGTCACTGTTCCTCTGACTGTTTGCCTATTGGAAATCCTTCATATCGTCCTCCTTGATCTCTTTCCTAATCTGAACAAAGCTAATTCCTTCAGTCTCTTCATATAACTCATGTTCAGCAAAAGACTTAATGTTCTGTTGTTTTCCTTTGAAAAAGCTTGTTTGGCCATATTTTCCTTAAATTGTGATACTCAAAACTAGGCAGAGTATGCCACCTGAGTATTCTTCAGCAGTGGGTAGAGCACAATAACTGCCCTCAGGGTATTACATATGTCATATACATGCCATGTTGAAGTATATCTCAACTTAATCTCATTTCTCTGTATAATTCATGGTTAGTTTGTATGTATTTAAAAGTTACTCAATTTTTTTATATATGCTTTTCTTCTGCCTAGTAACTTATTCTGCATTTTTAGTCTCCATTTGCTTTTCTAAAAATGCACATGGAGACCTTTTCCTTTGTCTGGGTCATTTGGGGGCTATCTTTTCAAGTCTGATCCTGTCTCTTTGGCTTTTGTAATCTTTCCAAGGCTAGTGTTAGAGGTGAAATGTATATTCACTAGTCAGTCCTACAAAATGTTGCAGACTTTGGATAGATTCAAGGCCTGATACTAATGATTGCCCTGAGGATGGTCTTTCTGGCTTGTTTAATTTGTTCTTTGGAGTTTTGGTTGGTTTAAATATTTCTTAAAAGAGGTTCTCAGATTGATATCAGTTACTATCAAATTTTGGACAGCGTGTAGGCTTTTACTCGGGTAACCTGAATCTAGTCCATCTGAGTAAAAAGTCAGAGGCTAAACCAGAAAAATCAGACCATTGTTCAGTTAAGTTCATTTAATGAAAGCAACAGATCTATATGTAAAACCTGAAGTGCTTTAATATCTCAAAACTTATGTCCTGTTTCCATTAATCTTGATACCTTTCAGTGGTAGTTAGAATGAAATAGTATCAAAACCCAAATCATCAGAAGAGAGGGTAAAGGTCACTAGGGTGATGGCATGGTGACCATACAACTTCCACAATCTATGCCCATGTAAACCTATAGGGCTGTACCCATTAATAGGTTGAGTTTTCCATCTTCTAATTCAGAAAATTGTCGCTAGAGCATGAGGAAGAGTTTGGTGTAATGATATGTTGGGTAATTAGTCTGAGAATCCTTCTGAAAGTCCTCAAGCAGTCCATATATGTTCAACCTGGTAGTATTTTTCTTAAAAGTAGTACATGTCACTTGGTCTCACTGCCACAGTACTTAATCATATGCCTGCTGAAATGGTGCCTTTCTTGACACGGGGCTAGAAAAGAGGAATGCCAGCTAATACAGCCTGTAATTAGCACTTACTTTCTGTCCTGAAAGACTGTGAGAGAGGTATCATATGTATTTCTATACTATTATGCTTACAGAATATATGGCAAATTTTGTTTAACTGTATTTGATATGATTTTTCTCATTCTTCCTCAGTAGTTGAATTTGAGCATATAAGCTGCTTGTCCATATAGAGGAGAGTAAGGATAAAGGAGAACTGTCCCACTAAAACATCAGGAAGTGTCATTGTAGCTGTGGAATGTGAAATACTGTAGTATTCTACTGTTGATTTTGGCTTTATTCAGTGATCTGACTTTCCTGAACTTGTGTCGATATCCACACGCTTAACCTGGTATTCAAATGTGTAATTACATATAGGGAAGACTAATTGTGCTTATTTTTCCTGGTGTTACCAGCCTCACTCTGTTTTTTATAGCATACACTAAAGAAGTAAAAAAAAAATAAATAAATAAATGGCTGTGGCCCAATTAGCTACCACATTATTATTTATAGACTTATCTAATTCCATTTACAGGATACGAAAGAGTTGAACAATAAAAAAGTACAACTGTGATTATATTCCACCATAAAATGCAGCATGCCAACCTGTTAAATCAGTGTGAATCTCAGGCATCATCAGTTCCTTTCTAAATACTTCTTGTCCCTATAATAAGGCTCTTATGCTGGATAATTTATATTCTACTTCCATTTTCTATCTTTCAGTGATTTCAAATTTTAGATGTGATAATCATGTTCAACCAGTCACTGATGAAATACAAGATTTGTTCTTAAATACAGAATCCATATGCTTTCAAAGAAGAATCAAATTGCAATTACCTTTCAGTCCCTGCTTTATAAGATTTAGGGTGGTATTTTTAAATGGCTTATGCAAAATTAATCACACCTTGCAAACTGCATGAGGAGAATCATTCACAGCAATGCAACCTGATCTAGTGGATGAAGCATTGGTTACAGGACAAGAGAACAAGACTAGTGCAAAATTGCCATTCCACTTCTGCATGCGATCATATCAACATTGCAATGTCCCTAATTGCTCTTTTTCTTTAGCCATCTTTTATATCACATAGGTTTTGGAGGAAGAATAATGTCTTACAATGTTTTTCTTCACTACCTGGAAAAACTGAGCCTTGATATTAGTGCAAATCATTAGGCACAACTGTAATGCAAATAGTAAGTCATAATTGCCATCCAGTGTTCATTAATGGAAGTAATTTATAATTCAGGATTTACTTAATGTAGCATCTTAAGGCACCTAAAGCAGGTGCAGTGTTATAACTAAAGGAATATATTAACTCATGGCTAGTATACCTCACTGGAAAGGAATGAGAGTTCAATGGAAATAGATGGAAGCAATAGGATGGTTTCAGTCGTCTGGTCGTGCAGCAATGAAAAATCCTGAAGAAATACCCTTTTGATTCTCTAGTAGCAACAGGACACAGAGTATTTCCAAATTGCAAATTTGAGTAATAAACAGGTACAATCTCATAAAAAGAGCCATGTATAAACTTGACATTAACTCTGATAGCTTCTGCAACTCTGCTGATATCACATCCATTTTCCTGAGATTCCATTTTATCAGCTAGTCTTCAGTGATATGCTTCAATCTTGACCAGATGCCTCTAGTAGCAACAGGACACAGAGTATTTCCAAATTGCAAATTTGAGTAATAAACAGGTACAATCTCATAAAAAGAGCCATGTATAAACTTGACATTAACTCTGATAGCTTCTGCAACTCTGCTGATATCACATCCATTTTCCTGAGATTCCATTTTATCAGCTAGTCTTCAGTGATATGCTTCAATCTTGACCAGATGCTCTGTAACACATTTGGCAGCATTTTCTACATCAGATGAAAGAGGAGACTATGCAACAGCTTTTCAGTGACGTGCAGAGATCAAAAATAGCGTTGCAGCTTCACTTTGTCTTTCAGCTCCCAGGTATTTGTTGATATTTGTAAATAGTGAGGAAAAAGAAGAAAACATAGCATTTCATGTCATAATGTCATAAATTACTAACAATTCTCTTTGACAATGCTGAGTCCAGAAGGATCAGAGTCTCTTATAGGGCAGCCCTATTTGTTTCCAGGACACAGTTTACATTTGAAAATGTGGGGCTGGTAAAGGGGCTCCTTAATTTTGGGCCTAACGTGAACATCCTTAGAAAATATGAGAAATTCATCTTGTGCAAGAAATGCCATGAATTTTTCTCTTTAGAATCCTTAAAAAGGGTTTGTTTGAACCCTACCAAGACTAGGACATTCAAAATCATCAACTGCTTTCTGGAAAAAAAACACATTGTTTTTCATAATTGACAAAAGTGAAAACAGTTGACAGATTCAAGATTAGTCCAGGTATCTGTCTTCATCTATGAGGTCTTGTCCTTGTCCAAATATCTGCAGAAGTGATAAAATAATCATCCTAATATGCAGTATTCATAAGCTGTTTGGCAGTTTATTGCTTTAAAAATCTAGGTGTGACTGTGAGAGATAAGTTGAGACCAGTGGCTTTTTAGATTATTCACTTTCTAGGTTATGCTTTCCCAGTATTATGACTTGCCTGGCAAAGCATTACAGTGTCAGTAACTTCTTTTGTTGTAAGCTCTTCTCAAGTGCTTGAAATAATTCATGGGTTCTCAGGTTTGCTCTAGTAGGTTAGGCTGGAATAACTAAAATATGAAGTATTATCTATTATCTGTTTCACTAGAAATAAAATTAAAAAACCCACAGAATTTATTGAGGAAATTGGGTGATTAAATATGCAAAAAGGTCATGGAGTTACCAGAGCTAGACAGACACTCTAAATTAATACACATGTACACATTAGGACCAGATTATTTGAATAGTAGCCTAAATGCCTGTGCATGTTTATATGAAATATGTACAAACATGTTTTCAAGAAAAATGTCTTTAAGGCAGGAATATATATTTGTATATTCTGGAATTTTTAATTAACAAAATTGTACAGACTGAAAAATAAGACCTGCATATTAAAATAATAAATACTGTACATAAGTGAATTTTTTCATAGATTCCCCCTCCCATTGGTTCAGTTACTAATTACACTATTTGTTCAAAATACCATTATCTTAGTCTTTCTGCTCTTTGATCATTGAATAGCAGAGATAACCAACGAAGTAAAGATTCAATGTTGTCAGCACCAGAAAATTATTTTCTGTATTTTTAGAGTGTGTTTCTGTAGTTTTCATTGAAAAAGAATTCCATATTCTTTGTATGATATTTCTGCCATGAAAATTGAGTATCCTTTTGGGATAAATGTGTCAACAGAAAGACACATCACAGAAATAAATGGAATAATTGCAAGCAAGCAATTTTCAGCTTGTGTTCTCAGGACTCTTTTATTTTTATTGATGTTTCACTCACTCTGGGAATCTTTCCTGATAATGTAATCTTGAAAAGAGTTTGGTTCTTCTCTGACCTTTACATTCAGAAACATTTGTTGAAGTGGCTTTGCATGTACTTTTTCCCCCTAAGGTATTGCAGGAAATTCTAATCAGGGACAGTTTCTCTTAAGTGTAAAATGGCTTTGCACAAGATCACAGGTTTAAAGGAGGCACACAGATAATATTTCCTTCACATTTTTCATACAGTTGCCTCAGTTTTATCACTCTGGCACTTTTGCATCTATCTGCCTCCACAGATTAAGACATAGAATACCAACAAGGATGCGCCATCAAATGTCAAAGGACATTTGAATTTGGTTTCTCTCCAGCACGGGGCTTGACTGGACTGCCTTGCTATCTTTATTGTTTGGATCATTGTATCTATCTGTGTTCCAGACCCTCAAGTTTGCATTATATCACCCTAAGAATTTGAAACTGATTTTACTTGCTTTTTGTTGACTCCTAGGTCTGAAAAGATAAGCTCAGTACTTGCTGGAAACAATGAATAACAAACGTTACTCTTTTGTACCTTATTTTTGGCCTGCAGGGCCCCAGAGAAGTGTTTGCACCACTCAGATTTTGGTGGCTGCTTCACTCTCTGCCACTTTGCCATGGTCTGTCTGCACACTGCAGTCTGCAGCATCCTCCTACTCTTTGGCCTGAGACTGGAGCTGAGCCCTCCATCTGACTCTTCCATTGCACTTGAGGTAATGCATCAGCTCTGACTATTTTTTGCCTTTTAACCTTACTTTTCTGACAACCTAGTCTGAGCTATTTACTAGTAATGCCACCTTAGGGTATAAATCACTTTACCCTTTCCAGATCACTTCATCCAAAATGCCAAACAGTAAAAAAGGAGGTCTTGAAACTCGTCACATAGCTCTGGCATCTAAATAGAAAAACTCTTTCTTCATGTCAAGATGACTCTGAGCTTTTTCCTCTATTCAAAAATATATATCCTTGTGGCAGCTGCAGTGGCTTCTCATATTATTTAATTAGAATCAAGAAGCTATTCTAAAAGAGGAAAGAAAAATAGGGTGAGTTAGCACATTGACTAGTTATCCTCAGCAAGATTTTCCCAATACGAAGCTTTGAGAACAAACTATCACATGTAAAAGTTTAAAACCCTTACTAACAAGGATAATCAAGCTTTTTAATGACAAAGTCTTTGCAGAGTCAGAGTGCAAAATTATCATTATGATTAATTTCCTTAGGGGATGCATGACTGACAGCAAATGAAGCTGGCTATCACAGAGTCATACATTGAAATATGGTTAAGTTGCACTGTTTGCTAAACAGAGGCATGAAATACAGATTGACATGTTGAACTGCACAGTGCATACTATATCTTTTACGTGTTTTATGTTGCCAAACTAGACGAACAGGGCAGGATTAAATCTTCAGTACTTTTGCTCCAAACTCTTTCTGACCTTTCTCTGTGCTCAATAGCGCACCTGACATTCCAAAGGAAGTCACAAACCAGCACAGCAAACATTTTTGAGCTTTTCTGCAAGGAAAATTGTCCAAGTTATCCTGAGTCCACGTTGACATTACGTTCTGCCATTTGCATTTGTTGTCTTGGTAGCATTAAATAGATGGCAAAGTGTCAGTTTCTTCTTTCATGTAAGGGCAATCTACAGTAAATGGTCCTTTTTAATCTCCCCTTGTCAAGCTACCGTCAAAGGAGATAGGGCCAGAATGCATCTGAAGTTCCCAGCTGTCTTCTGAGGTGCTCACGTTTTTGGCATCTTCTGGAAAATCTTACAGCTTCTTTAGTCTATGCCTTTAAGAACAGGACTGAAGCACACTTCATGCCATAAAAACAAGTCCCTTCTTCACAGTTTTATTTCTTGTGCTTGGTACAGTTTGAGCTTGGGAATCAAAGGTTGTATGTTCTAAAGAGAGATGTCTGTCATCACCCATAATGCAAACTTCCATAATACAAACATATTCCAAACATAATCCAAATTTAATTTGAAATAATGTCTAAACCTTCATATGAGCTCTCCAGAATGAAATATCAGGTTTTTAGAGTGTTTAGAGGCAAGTCCATCTACAGCAAGGAGCTGAGTTGACTGAAATAAAGACCATTCTTAAAAATGATGCAAGAAATAAATACTAGGAAAGAGTTGGATTTCATAGTTTCAAAACATTACCCTATCTTCTAGTCTGTGTTCGTTCTTACATTCTATTCATTGTAAGCTTCAGAAAATCTTATAATGCATTTTTGAAGCTAGATTTCTTCTGTTTGGTTTGAGGGTTTTTTAAAGGATATAGTAGTTTTGGAGCCCAGACTTCATTGACTGTCAGTGACATCTGTGATCATAAATTTCTCGAGCCTTTTTGAAAATTCCATCCCTAGTCATTCTTATAACTCTGCTGCCATTGCAGCTAGTCCTCCAGGTTTTGCAGCATCAGGTGCCTTTGTGTAGAGGCAACAACCTGCTTGACAAGAGGTGTCAGACAGCAGCAGGATAGCTAGCCTGTTGTGGAATAGCAGCTGTCAGAAGGAAAGAAAAATGAGTTTGAGTCTTTCTTTTCCTTATCATGGGAGACAGCTGAGGGAAACAGAGCTAGATTTTCATGCTGGAAAGAGTTTTTATTTTGGAAAACCAATTGGTTCATTTTTTTTCCCTAGTGCATTGGGATACACTGTGCCAAAAATGTTAGAGTCATCCCATGGAAGAGAACACTGTCAAACCTTTTGATTTTTCTGTATGTATATAATTTTTATCAGATTTTTTCTCTCCTGAAGAATTTTTCCCTCCATTTAGTTTGCACAAATAAATTCTTTATAAAGACCAGTGCACATGCTACTAATGTTTTGGGGGTTTCATCCTATTTGAGATGTAAAACTAGCAGAAACAGGATTTGTAGTGAAGTTGTGTACTGTAAAAAAAGGGTTCTTTATCAACATCAATTTTCTGTTCAGACAATAAAATGAAGACTGAGGTGCTTGTGAAATTTCTTCCAAAAGTGAAACATTCAAGCTGACTTGCATGGCTAATCAAGGCAAAAAAAACAAGCCTAAGCTTAGTTAACTGAAAGGCACAACTAAGCAATTACCCACACTGTATAATACTGTTTCCATGCAGCCACCCACACATTTTACTGATCCTGAGGACTACAATCATGCTGTTCCGTCTCCTTTTGAAAGAAGTAAAGAGAGGCCTTTTAGAAGTGCAACTCTGTGGTAGCCACCTCATCAGAAAAAATAATATCATAAAACCACCAGCTGAATTCTGATGGGGAGGAATAATTATATGCTATGTACTAGGCAGGCACCTTGTAGGAATACTTCCAGGGTCACTTTCAATTCTTTGCAATGCTTAAACAATTACTTGATAGACAGAAGGTGAATGGCCAAACTGTTTAAGTAGCTGTTCAATAAATTATGTTGGTCTCTTTTAGACTGGATGGTCAATCTGATAATCCTTTTCTGTGCTAACTTGTTAATGGGAGATGAGACAGAGATTTCAGCTGACTTTAGGAGTAAATAGAAACCAGAAAAGTGCCTAAGTTGGTAGCCACCAGATTTCTGGTTGGTTCAGGTGCTATTTAAAAAGATATTGCAAAGTTAAAGGGTGGAACATTGGGTAAACATACCAGTGGCAGCATGCTTGTCACAGTCTGGGATCCACTGATCCAAGGTTTGAGTTGTGTTAAGTAGGCTGAAACTAAATATCAGGGGAGATCTTCCTGTGCAGTGCTTTAACAGGAGAAACGCAGTCATGTTTATTGAATCAGATAGTGAAGATATCAGAAGGCTTAGAAGTCAGTGCTGTAACTTAAAATTAGGCATCTTTCCATCTGTAAAGCCACACAGCAGAAGCATTTAGAAAGGACTTACCTGTTGAAAATATTTTGATTTAGATGGTAGTGTTGAGTAATTAATAGAACTTGTCATAGCAGAATATATCTTCATTTCCAGTGATGATAACTTAAGAGGAATCTAAGACTCTAACCCAATGTAATCATTATAATCAGTTTTTGAAACACTGGAATATGCCTCATAGTTGTTAGACAGTCAATCTCCAGGTGTACCTTTAGAAATCTTGCTGTGGCAATTCTAAAGGAATGTCATCAGACTATAATCTAGATATATTTTCTTTAGAACTGTAGTGAAAAAAGCAGTCATAGCCTTCAATGACATTGCTGTGCCTCTTGTCATATTCAGAGTTCTCAATACACACAGTGCCCCCTTTTAATGCCAGAGCAGAGTATAGGCTTATTTCGCATTAGAATGGTCCAATCTGCATGGCATTGATACGACAAATCTGAGTTGGCATTATTCAGTTCCTCAATCTCATGGAAATATTCTTTCATATAATTCAAAATACACGGATCACTGCCTGTGGTTTGTGAGTCTGAACAATTTGGGAGAAGTTGGACATGATTTTGCAAATCTGTTTCTTCCTTACATAGAATTAAAACAGGAAAGTACTGAGTGCAATATAAGGATCAATTAGTTGTAAATTAAAGAAGAATCAGGCCTTGGTGGATGGTGGGGGATGTTGTTTAACTGGATTCCTTGCACTTTAAAATGGGTGTAAAATTTTGCTGTAAACTGTAGGCAACCTATTTGGAAAATTATTTCCTGCAACTCTTAGCCTTTCAAGGCTATGTCGTGATTCTACTGTAGTCTCTGAATAAATAAAAATTTATCCTGGAATGGTGGTTTACAGTCTTGACAGAACTCAGTGGGATGTATATTAACCTGACTCTCCATTAACCACCTTCCTGCCTTGAAAAGGCCTGTTTTTAAGAGCCTCCTTAATTCTCACTGGTTTTGCATTACCTGATAGAATGATGGAAATTAGCACAACCGTTAGCAGATGTTAATCATGTAGCTTAATGCACTGCTGGAGGGCATTCACATTATGGTGGTGAGCATGGTGTAAGTACCTGTTCAGAACAGATTAGACCATGTTGCCCTGTGTGTTTTCAACAGATGCCACACTCTCCACTCCAGAGAACCTGCTTTTATTATCAACTGCTTTTATTCTGGCTCAGTGTCAGTGTTTTAGTCTGCCCTAACTTCATGCAAACTTTTGACTGGCTACTTCTTTTTTCTCTTCCTTTGCACCTTTATTCTTTAGCTCTCATGAGAGCTCTCACTCAGCTCTGCCATCCCTCCCCCCTTTTCTTTAGTGGCTGTTCTTGAAGATTGTCTTCTGGAAGTCCCCTGTTTTAGTATGCTTTAAGATTTTGCTCTTGACTGCTTTTGTAGCCTCATTTTCCTCTTTTACTTGTGGGGGGGTTTTGCTAATTATTTCTATAAGTCTGTCTCCCATGGGAGAAGCCCACAATGTCCTCACTAGCTCTCCTGGAAATTTTCTGTTTTCTCATATAGAGCATGGACCCAGAGTAATCCAGATTCTTGATTTCCAAATTGTCCCCTTGGTATCCTCTCCAACACCCTGGGCCTGAATCAGCCAACCTGGGGGACTTGCCCAAATTGGAGCTAAAGTCAAAGTTGTCAAAAGCTTCACTGAAGAAACTGTGTAGTAGGGAAATTCAGTACTTTTAAAAAGGAGGTATTTCACACAGGTAATTCAATTTTTTCAATTAATTTAAAATAAATAATAATCCCACTGAGCACTGTCTACTTGGCTCCAGGTCTTCTGGGCTGCAGCTGGTCCATCCAGCTTTCTGTCTTCCCAGACCTGCTTTGCTCACAAGGCAGAACTTGAGGTTTGCTGATTTTTTTTCTGTTTTCTATTACACACAAAAATTGAAAATTTGGTAGCATTTTCTAAAGTCCAGATATTTGTAATTTTTCTCTGTTCAAGGGACTACTTCACACTAATTAAGGTCTAGTCCTGTCTCGCATTCTTCCTCATTAGAGAAAACATCTGTCAGCACATTTCTATTTTACTGTCTAGATCAGTGACATGTTGAAAATATTTCCAGTGCTAGTAACTGCAATCTCCTTCTCTCTCATTTTATTCTTCTTTTCTTCATAGCAAGTATTTCCAAAGTATTGCTCGTAAATAGTCTTCCTCTCTTAGCATTCTGTTGTGCAATGTATTTAGTATCTCAAAATGAATCCTAAGCTATACATAATTGTTGAAGGAGCTTTGTCAAGTATTTTACAGTTACATATTGTTTTGGTATTAGAGGAAATGGTTTTCACTTCAGTTCTCAATATGTTGATGTAATTATGAGAATTGATTGCGGATGCTGCAGGCTTGCCCTGTCCGTACATTTATAAACCCAAAACATGATGAAGACCAAATAATATGAATGTCTGCTTATTTTCCCTGTAATTCTGATTATACTTATTATTCTGAATTTCATTTTGTCATTTAAAACATCATTGATCATTGTAATCAAGTCCTTCATACTGTGAATTACGGCCAATAAAAAGCAGACAGTGAGTTCCAGTGACCTGTAAGCCAGTTAGCTCTAAACATGGAATGTTCATGATTCAGACTTGTTTTTATTTTCCTTCATGACAGTTGCACATAACAGTATTGCTAGAGAGTGAAAAAGTGCACATGCAGTGTATCACACTCTCTCTCTCTCTCCCTCTGTCTCCCCATTTTCTTCCCCCCCCCCATTTACACCTATCTACTATTTCTATTATGAAAGCACTGAAGTATACTAGTTAGTAGTATATCCTTTTTTGAGTGTCAGGTTATGCCTCAATGAAGAATTAGACTAGACTTTTTCCCAGGTATAGTGTGTCCATGTTTAAAATGCTTTTAGCTGGTATGACTTGGAGTGTCACACATCCAGATGAATAATTTTTCATTCACTTGGAGTGATGACCTGCATAGTTTGTATCCAGGGTGGTAACTTAACCACTCAAGGTCTGGTAGTTTCCCAGTGACCTCCTTCGCTCCTTCATGTGCACAGAGGTGCAAGGGGAGTTCAGTGTGCTGAGACACAAAGAATCAGGTGATATGTGTCTCCCCTGGAGACGTGAGGTAGGGGAGATTTTTGCTGTCCTGTAAAGACAGGGAAGGACGCAATAACTTATGTAAGACTGTATGTACCTGCTTATACCTGAGCTAGGCAATTTTGGTGAGGCTAGCTGTGCTGTGAAAGCTGTGTTTAAACCTAACAAGGTTACTCTTGATATCTCCTCTGACAGCTATTTAATGCCTACCAAGTGCTGAGGCTATAAAAATGCATTTTGCAGCAGCATTCAGATAATAAATACTGTGAACAGTGTAAAGTCACTGGCTTGTCTTTACAACTTCATGCTGTAACAACAGTAAAGTTAACCTGATGCCAGTTCTTGTTTCATTTAAAGAGACTCAAGTATAATCTGCATGTTCTTGGTATGATATATAGAGTATCCTTTAGAAAACAATTGTGACAAAATCATTATACAGAACATGAATATAGTCAAGAGGAGTATTTAAGGGATAACATTGTTTTTCAACAGGTGCTGTTCTGTTTGTATTACTAGAGTCCTTATTTAATTATATTTTGCATCTATGGATTGGAAATATAAACTGAGAAAGAGAGAAAAAAAGTGAAGGCTTTTATGTTTGGTCAAAAATTTCAATGGAGTGTTAGGCCGTATTCTAAGTGCTTTGCTTTTTGAAAGCTAGGAAGCAGAAAAAAAATCAACAGTAATAAATACAGTTTAATTGTTTGCATACGGAGTGTGGTATTACCCCAATTCATTAGTTTTCCAGCATGTATCTAAGAGGGATGAAGCTAGCTGAGTTCCTTCTATGAATAAATTCTGTATTGCCTTGTATACAGACTCTTGGTTACTTATGCAGTTCTGCTCCCAAATTCTGTTCAGTAAAACATATAATGTACTTAACTTGATCAAGGTAGTCCTTAGTCTCCAGTGTATTTTCAGCACTGTATTTCATATCTTTATCATGCATGTAAATATGGTGCTCTTCGAATTTTTCTTGCAGATTTCATTGAATCATAGAATTTTAGTTGCTGGAATGGACTTTATAGATCATCTAGTCCCAAGCCCTTGCCTTGGGCAGGGACACCTCCCCACTAGACCAGGTTGCTCAAGGCCTCATCCAGCCTGGCTTTGAATACTACCAGGGTTGGGGCATTTACTACCTCCCTGGGCAACCCTGTCTATGGCCTGTCTGTCGTGATGAAGACAGTTTATTGTATGTTCTTAAGTGACTTTTTACACCCTACAGTGTTTTTTTAGTTAACACACACTTAAGGAATGTCTCTCAAAGCATTCTGACTGCTTCAGCTCCCGGGCAGATATGCAGTGTAGGTCAGAGAAACTCCCCTCAGTGCCCAGAACTCTGTTCTGTTTTCTGGGGGAAAAAAAAATAAAATAAAAATAAAAAATCCTGTGACTACCCAAGTAATGTTAGTAATCCAGTTATCAGCTTTCCTTTTAGCTTTCTATAATTCCATCTGGAAATGCACAAGTGTTAGAAAATTGTCTGCATTACGTTCCAGAATATTAATATACCAGAGGAAGTAATTGAACTTTTACTTCAAAACAAACAAACAAAAATTATCCCCTCAAAAAAAAAGAAACAGAAAAAGGGAAAAATGCAGGCTCCTTTGCCTTTGAAAACTGGCAGTATTCTTGGCTACCTGAACTGCAGCCATAAATAGCCATACAGCTGTAATTTAATGCCATGTATAAAGAGGCAAATTCAGAGGAACTAGTGAAGCGGAATTGAGGCATTATAAGAGGAAAGATGATAAATGTTGGCAAAAGTATATGGTCTATTTTGTATGGCTTTAGTAAAAATATAATAATATTGAAAAACAATCTGCATTAGAAAATTTCAAAGTCTGAAATGGTTAGAATCAATCCTGCCTTTTCCTTTCCCTCCTTCTGTCAGATTTCTGATGCATCCGACAATGCTACCAGGCTGTTTATTCCCTCTATGGATATCAGAGCCCTGGAAGCTTCTATTTCTGAGCAGAAAGCCATATTCAGTAAAATGCCCTGTGAGAAAGGATGCTTATATAAATAAAATGAAGTCTTTGTCATAAAGAGCAGGTACTAAAAGAGTTTCAACAAAACAAGTCATGATGACATCCTTTTAGGTTTCCGAAGTATCACCCAAATACTACAGCACATTTCATTGGTAAATGTTTATGTAACACCCACACTCCTAGAAGTTTTCAGTCCTCAGCTTCTGAAATAGTGCAGTGATGTAACAAAGGATAATATTTTATGCAGTTCAAAGCAGTGATTTAATTTTAGAGAGCGAAAAGCTGGGAGGTTTATACTTTACATTTCCATTGGTTCTGAGTAAGCAGCATCTGACATAAGCATCTGATATCCTTTACTTCACTGCTGACTTTATTACTCAAAGTCCTTTATATTGTGTTCATTACTAAGGGAATTAAAACACATATTCACAAATGGGATTTTTCCTTCTTTAATTGCCTTCCTTTTTGAGGTACGGAATTGTTATTTGCTTTGGTTCTTCATCAGTACAACATGAATAAGTGATGTAAATCTGTTGCAGTCTGCATGTCTAGTGTTTCTAAACAAGAACATATTACTCTGGAACAGAATATCTGCCTAATACAGAGACTTCAAACACGGTAACTATATCAGAATATGTGTTGTGGGATAATTGTTCCTCAATATCTCTGCTAGTTAGTTGCCTGTGTAAAAAAGACCTCTCTGTACATCTAGCATATCTCTGACAGAAGAACCTCAACATATTTCTTTCAAACCTGAAGCTTTTGGCTAGGTGCAGGGACATTTCATTGAAATACACATTATAAATTCTTGAGTTCTTATAGTGCTTTGGCAAAAAGATAGATTTTTAACATGTAACTATGTTGCATATTTATATTTACTTATTTTACTGAGAAGTGTAGGGGGTTTTTTATATCTGAGAAAAACATATTTCCTATAAAGCTGCAAGTTATTGCACTTTGCTGGCATAATTACTGTGATTGTCAGCTACATTCTGATTGCTTATTTTTTCTTACTGGTGTGATTATCAAAGGCAGCAGTGCTGGGATTTTTGGGTTCCCAAATGGCTTGAAGAACTAGAAATGTAAAAACATCATCTCTTTGACAGGTATTCTGAACATATTTGATAGGCAGTCATTAGAGAATAAAGCTGGGATTTAGGAGTCTCATTTTACAGGCTCGCTCTTCTACAGCATTATGTTAACAAAAATCCTGATGACAGAATATGAATATGTTGAAAATGAGGGACTGAGAGCCCGAAGTCAGATATAGAGCAGTTGTGAACTTTGAAAGTTTTCATCTGCACTCTGATGGGCTCTTTTATCCTGATCACCTTCTCACCTATTCAAAATCCAGGTCTTCAATGTGGAACATAAACAAAAAGGCATCATCATGAACTGTGAAGTTTTTGCTGTGCCTCACAAGGGAGCAGATTAAGCATTAATAAGCTATTTGCATTAGTAACATGAGCTACTGTCTTTTTTTGTTGCATCTTACTCCATTCACTATCACTGTAAGCTGTTGATGCAGATCTCTCTCTACAGATAAAGGTGGCTGCCTAATCAATTTTCCTTTTCCCTGCATTTCCAAGATATGAGTAAATTTTTCACAGTTTGAATTTTCCTGAGAATGTAAGAAGGACATTTCATCCCCTGAAGCTGTGACTGTGGCAATCATGGTAATTGTAGGCTCTGGTTATTTTTCTCGGAGATAAATGTCTTGATTTAGATTGTTTGTGAAAGACACTTGTTCTGTTCCCACTGTGATGCCATGGAGCACAGGCATCAGACACTCATCCTGATTCAGGCCACCTACGTGCTGTCTCTGTTGTTCATCTGGAAAAAAAGTGCCTAATTCCAGAGAATTCATTTTATTTCTCAATGCCTTTTTACCTCCTTTGTTTATTTAGCTTATTATCTTTCTTATGTCAGGAATTGTCTTTCATTCTGTATTTTATATTGTGCTCAGAACAATGAGATATCAGTCTTCCCTGTGTTTTTTTGTATATCTATAATTCAAATAATGAATAGCAATCACCTTTATCTAAGAGCATCTTGTAAATCAGTGGCATTTTCATGAGCTGACAATTCACGGAAGCTACATGAGTATCTTCCTTCTGTTGTAAACACTTCGATTTATTTTAGTGCAGGGGATTTATACTGAAAAATCCTGAGAAACCTTGGGACTCAGAAGCTGTCTTTGCTAGTGGTTTCTCAGTGGCCTGAATACTGCAGATCACTGAATCCATTCAGAGACATATCTCTGAATTTAATCTTTCTTCTGAAAGCAGCCAACATATAGCATATTACTGTGCCTAAACAGAGTTCATCATATGGCTTCATGATATGGCTTCAGTTCATTTCAGGAATATGGCAATTTTCTGCTGATGCAGTCCTGGTGAAAATACCCTTTTTGAGAAAAACCTATCTACTCCTTTCTCCTCTTTGTTATATGTTACACAAGGACAACATTGAATACACCACTGTTCAAAAAACTGTGTTGTGGACTCAAAAAAAAGACATTTAAGATAAGTAACAGAAGAAAGAAAAAGCAGAAGAGTAATCTAGATATAAACCATAATTCTGAGTGCATTTTTGGCATTCTTGGGCTTTGGGAGGAGTTTTGTGTATCTGTTGTGATTATTTTAAAATACATTAATTCACAGAAAAGACTATTTTACTGGTGGTAAGGTTAATAGTAGAGTGGAAGAAGTCTCTGGAAGTTTTGTCAAATGATTTAACAGCATGTAAAGGATAATACAGAGAAGAGGGGCAAGGTGCTCATAATACAAAGGAGGTCAGAGAAATGACAAATCATATTAGGATCCAAACTCCATTAAAATCCTGTCTGGCATAGGTGGGCCATTTCTTATTAACGTTTCCTTCAGGGCAAGTATGTGAGACATTGCTCTGATGCAGGCAAGCCAAACTTTTGTTACGCTTCTTTTATGTTTCTTCAAAGTTTCCATAATTTACTTCAGTGGTCTAGATGCTGCTCAAGTAGATTTGCATGTAGTGGGTGGATGGGAACTCTTTAACTGATAATAGGGGACTTGGCAGCCTTTAAATTTTCAAGCTCTTTTTATGCCTTTTCTTTCCCTTGTGGCTTATCTGGCATTCAGTGTTTCAGAGTTAGTCCAAGAAATGCTAAACCCTCTCCCACAAAGTTTACTTAATCAAGCTGGACATAAATAATACTCAGTACTCTGATTTTCTTTGTTGAATTTACATCTTAATTAATTATGCTAAAAGTGTGTAATGTAAGCTTACATTTTGAAAACAAATACCTTGGGCTTTTTTTGCTTTTTTTTTTGACTTGTGTTTAACTTCTTATCACTTCAGGTTACATTTTGCTTTGGATTTTTCGTTTGGTTTTCTCTTGCGGTAAACTTTACGGAAAGTGAAAGAAACCTAAAGGCAACATCTTGCCAGCTACAGAACCCTGTTGCATCAGGATGAACATAATATCCAGTATGAATTACCAAGAAAAGCCCCTATCTGTACTTTTTTCATTACTATCTTTCTAGACTTTTTGTAGTTACTTTCTTTTAACATAAATGCAGACAAGCTACTTGAACGCAGGACTCAAGGGTATACCAAGTAAGTTTGCCGATGATACTAAATTGGGAGGAGTGGTTGACTTCCTCAAAGGCAGAGAGGCCCTGCAGAGAGACTTTGATAAATTAGAGGGCTGAGCAATCACCGACTGTATGAAGTTTAACAGAGGCAAGTGCTGGATTCTGCACTTGGCTGGATGTAAGTACAGACTAGGGAACGAGAGGCTGGAGAGCAGCATCGCAGAAAGGGATCTGGGGGTCCTGGTCAATGGCAGGTTGAATATGAGTCAGCAGTGTGCTCTGGCAGCCAAGAGTGCCAGCTGTGACCCGAGATGCATCAGGCACAGCATTGCCAGCCAACCAAGGGCAGTGACTGTCCCAGTCTGCTCTGTGCTGGTGCAGCCTCACCCTGAATACATGTGTGGTTTTGGGTGCCACAATATCAGAAAGATATAAAGTTTTTAGAAAGCATCCAATGGGAAGTACAAAAATGGTGAAGGGTCTAGAGGGGATTCTGTACAAGGAACAACTGAGGTCGCTTGGTCAGCCTGGAGCAGAGGAGACTGAGGGGAGACCTCATAGCAGTTTATAGCTTCCTCGTGAGGGGAAGCAGAGCAGCAGGCACTGATCTTTCTGGTGACCAGTGACAGGACCCAAGGGAAATTTATGAAGCTCTGTCAGGGGAGGTTTAGTTTAGATATTAGGAAGAGGTTCTTCACTCAGAAGATGATCAGGCACTGAAACAGGCTTGTCAGGGAAGTGGTCATAGCCCCAATCCTGCCAATGTTGAAGAAGCATTTGGACAACTCTCTCAGGAAAAATTGTGTGATTCTTGGGGTTGTCTTGTGCAGGGCCAGGAGTTGGACTTCAGTGATACTTATGGGTCCCTTCCAACTCAGGATATTCTATGATAAACTGAAATCAGTTTATAAGTTTCTTATCAGTTTGATAGGAAAGAAATCGAAACCAAAGAAGCCACTATGAATTAGTCATTAGTCATTTTTTAATTAGTCATTGGTCAAAATACTTGCTTTACTAATGCATTTGATATTTTCTTTCTGGCCAGAGGATAAAAGATGTTAGAAATGGGTACGTGTGCCAAACTTAAGTACATCAAGCTTGGTATTGTTCAGTATTAAAATGAGAAATCCTTCACAGAGGATGGGAATGTGTGTATTTTCTGATACAGTGACATAATGATCCCAGGCATAAAAACCGGCACCATATTTGTTTTCTGTTTTCAGGAGAAGCAACTAATATCCTTCTGGAGGTAGGAGGATTCTGCAAAATGCTTTAATTGACAAATGTCAACAGTACTTACAAGGGGATTCTTTGGTGAACCAAGGAGCAGTAAAGAACTTTATTTCTTATGCAAACAATTAAAACCATACCATGAACTACAGAAATTAATAAAAATATCTTTGTTAATTTTGCTAATAATCCCTCAGTGTTAAGGATTTGGTTTGTTTGGGATTTGTTTTGGTTGTTTGTGTTTTGTGGTTTTTTTGTTTGGTTGTTTGGGTTTGGGTTTTTTTGTTGAGATTCTTTATGTGTGCATTTGTTCAGGAGCAAAGAGACCTGATGAGTAATTAATAGGAAAACCTAAATACAGGAATCAAAGCAAATAAAAACAGAAGATACTCAGTGCAAAGGCTTCTGATTGCAGAGCTAACACTGTGAAGTTTGTCTCTGATCTCCTATCTGTGCGAGTTCTATGGTGTAACCTTGATTTGAAATTGAAAGTAAAAAAGGCACATTATTTTTGACATTTGGGAGAATATCATATATTATGTTTTCACAGAATTGCTGTTTTAGAATAAATTTAGGACTTACTATGGCATGGGTGTTGCTAAGGGTCTTTCTACTTGATGGAAATATCAGACCTTCCATCCCTGAAATACATTTCCTGAGGGCTGCATATCAGCACTGGGACTCTTTGCTGTTCTGAAGATGATGTATTTCATTTGAGAAGATAACTGACAAGATATCAAGTTTATTTTGGCATACAATTTAACATTCAACCCCAACAGTTGCAACTGCAGAAGCCATTTGCAGATTCCAATGGTGAAAAGGGGAATAAAATGAAATCTTAGTATAAACTCCCTTTCAGCTATAATTGTTGCTTTAAATAAAATAAATTTGCACAGAGGGAGAAGAGCTTGATTTTCATCTGAGTAGAATTGTAAAAATTTTAATGCAAATATATCAATAGGGTAATTAATGCCAAAAAGATACCTTTTCTAAATGCATAAACTTAGACCAGATTAACTGGCCCAAGATTGCTTTCTCATGACATTAGTGGTAGTTATGTCTGTGGTAACTTCCTTGAAGCACATTACCATTAAGAAAAATGGGTCCTTGAACCTGTCATACTAGTAAGCATCCAGGCACTGTATTTTTTCTTGGTTTTGGCTGCCTCATGTAGCCTGCTCCCTGGATAATCAAGCAGACATGCTTCAGCTGCTGGTTTCCAGTTGTTGCAATAATGTGCTAACATGCTGGTCCCCTGAAACAGCCTGCTTATTAACTGTGATGCCCAAAATGCCATCTGGAGTGTTATTCAGACATCTATAATTATTCTGTCTACTTCTATTTGATTGTCTGCTTTGTTGCAGTATTTCTTTATTTCTCTTTTTTTTTTAAATGATTTTTTTTCTTCTTATCATGGAATCATTTCCTCTTCTCATACAGCAGTACTGACTACTCTTCTCTATAAATTTCTGGCTTAAATTTCTATTACATAAAGATGAACATACAGACTTTCTAGACGTAGTTCTAGGAAACAAGGTACAGAATCTCTCTTCAAGTTAGAGTGGAAAGAAATAGCATTATAATCATCTTGGCAGAGACTAGTAATCATAGAGGACTGAATTCTCTGCTTTCTGTCTTTGTCCATTTACACATGTACATAGTGGAAATAAAAAAATCTCCAATTTATGTGACAATGAGTTACATTCTCCATGTAAGTGGAAATGACTTTAAGAGGGGCAGGTCAGCGTGGAACAGGTTTCCTATGCAATGAAGTGGAAAGGGACCTATAAGCATGCAAAGTACATTGTTTGATCTGTTTATACCATCAGTGTTCATTCCAGCAGATGTGAAGTCACTCTTGAGGTCTTGCTAAAAACATGGGAAAAAAAATCACTAAGTTATTTATTTGGGTAGCAAACATATTCTCTAGGGATTTGCTTTGGCTTTTCAATATAATGCTAGTTAGTTGCAAACAGCTATGAAAAATGTGTAGCTGAAAATATAAAATAACATAGAGAAGATAACTTGCGTGGCAATAAATGTGAAAGATTCTATATGCCTTATGAGTTAAACAGAAAAATTAATACATGTATCCCTTAGGTGTTTTCAGCATTATTATATCTTGCTGAAATATCTCAGTATAAGGTCTCATTGTCTCTTCATCACTTTCTGGCTGCTGCTAGTCTAGGAAGCATCCAGAGGTTTCTCCAATCAGCCACTAGCTCTTCATTTTTCTGTCTAGTTTTATTTGATTGGAAAATAGCTCTTATTGTAGGGTAGAAAAAGGATGAGAGAGAGTTAAAGGCTTTAATATGATCCCTGGCATGTTCCAGCCCAGGCCAGATAACTGTGTATGAAGGATGAGGGGGTTCATAAATGGGCCGGAGATTAATAAATAGTCAGTACTTAATTTCAGTTTCTTGTGCTCAGAGAATTGAATTTATAATCCCAGCGCAGCGACTTGTGGACAGTATCCCCATCTAGGGGTAGATTTGAGTATCTCTGCTGTCTGGAGCCTGCTGGTGGGGGAAGGGAGGCTTTGGGAAATACCCACATTCAGTCCGAGGTACAGCTTGAGAATAAAAACAGGTGCACGTAAAACACAATGCCTTTACTAGTAGGATGTAGTGGAAGAAGCTGCATAATGTAAGAGGATTTTTAACCTTGCTGATATTGCAGTGCTGTGGTCCCATGTCCAAGCAGTGGGTGAGGCTGAGCTAGTGCTCAGCACAGGCTGTGCAGCAACAGGGGAAACGAGCAATTCGCAGTTTGGGCTGTCAGCAAGGCAGGAGCAAGGGAGCAGAGCAGGATGTTTGTAAAAGGCTGGCTGTTTCTCTGCGAAATGTGAACGGCTGGCTGCTGCTTTCAAGTGTCTTCCATAGCATTAATGTTAAATTTTAGCTGTTACACTTTAGCTGGGCTCATGTAGGAGTCTCTGATGAGAAGAAACACAGGAGCTGAGCTCTCACCCAGAATAGATAACCTCATGTCCTTTGAGAAAATGATTTTACCGATGAGGGCTGAGGTCACTGGCAGGACGATGTGGGAAACCTTGCACTGGGGCTATATAAGTTGTGGAGAGAGAAAGGATTTCACTCTTAGGCTCATAATTTTCATGAGCTGCTTTATTCACATAATTATCTTTTTTGTTGTTGCTATTGTTGCAGGTTTTTACTTGCCTTTTTATATAAAAATGCTCTATGTGAAAATGCATCTTTGAAGTCGAAAATGCATAAATAGTAAGGCAGCTAGAAAATATTCTGTTATGTTATTGAAGTGACCTTGTTGCTTTCCTTTTCACTCCATCCTCTTTTTTTTCCCTGAAATAAAATTGTTTGAACAAGATAACCTCTTGTATCTTTATAGAAAAACGTGACCTGCTCAGTCAGTTGCCTTTGCAGGGCTCTCTTAGCTTGGGGACAGAGAAAAAGAAAAATGTCTGCATGTAAGACTCTGGATTTAAGGTCAGGCATTTTGGCTGATGAATTTAACAGAATTATGTACAGCGTTTTCCCCCTCATCCTCCTGATCAAGTGATCCTGAGTAGAAGAAATAACCAGATAAAGCCTTCAACATTACTGTATGCATAAATGAGCCTGTATGTGCCACTTGGAACAAACAGCCTAGCATTGGCAAAGCTCCAGAGACCCTAAATCAAAAACCAGAGTGAGACAGAGACAGGGAAGGAGGGAAAAATACTGTATTCAAACACAAGATATTGGGACAAATATTTGCACAGTTGTGTCACTGTGGGATGTTTATGATGAAATAATCCTGTTTAGCTTTCCCACCCTAATAACTGTGCACAAGTTGTGGTGAAGCAAATTCTTGATTCAAGTATTTATTTTTTTTAAAAAACATATTTTCTCTGTACAGCACAAAATTCCTAAGGCCTTTTGAAATAATAAGCATATTTTCCACATTAATACACACACAAAAAAATACTGTTGCATAGTAAAGCCAAAGTCCAAGCAAGGCTTCTTACACACGGTGTGTATTAGTAATAAAACTTCTGAGCTGTGTTGCTGTTTCTATGCGTGCATGTGCTGTGTGGCAGCCCATTTATACATTTTCCACTGTGCTGGGGCTTACATCACTGTCGTATTAGTCTAAGCAGAATAGAGCAGATTGTTTATTTTGGTTGAGCTCTGCTTCGGGCTGTAACATCAGATGTAGCTCCTAGAGTGACAAATTCCAATTGCAGTGTCACAGATTAAACAAGGGTACAGAGGAGCCCTGCAAGCAGTTTTGTTTCTCATGGGAGGGAAGGGATAGTGTGCCTGCTAAAGTTAGTATATGCGATCCCAACGTAACCAAAATATAATAAACCTCTCTCATAACTCTCTTCTGTTAAAAAAAGTACATTGCCCAGAACCCTTTTGCACACTCTTCAATTTGGGGTTACAATATTCAGTTGGTTAGTTGTCTGTTGCCCTTTATTAATGAACAGTGCAACTCTTCATAATTTTTATGAAATATAATCATTTTTAGCTTTGTTTGTTCTACCGTGTGGTTATACCTCATTCACAGAATCACAGAATCAAAAATTGGCTGAGGTTAAAAGAACATCTGGAGGTCATCTATCCCAGGTTCCTGCTCAGGAAGTATCACCTAGAGCAGGTTGCTCAGACCATTTCCAGATGGCTTTGGAATACCTCCAAGGACAGAGACCCCACAAACTCTCTGGGCAACCTGTGCCAGTTCTTGGTCATCTTCACAGTAAAAATGTTTCTTGTTATGTTCAGACAGAAGCTCCTGTGTTTCAGTTTGTGCCCTTTCCCTCTGGTCCTGTCACCAGGCATCAGAGAAAAAGAGCCTGATTCTGTCTTCTTTTCACCTTCTCTTCAGATACATTGATGATGTTCCCCTGAGGCTTTCTTCCCCAGCCCTCTTAGCCTTTCCTTGTATGAGAGATGCTCCGGTCCATTAATTGTTTTAATGGCCCTTTGCTGGAATCTCTCTGGTAGCTTTATGTTTCTCTTGTACTGGAGAGCACAGAACTAGACCCAGCACTCCAGGTATGTTTCATCAGTGCTGAACAGAGCAGTAGGAACAGCACCCCTCCTGATGCAGACCATGATACCATTAGCCGTTTCTGTGGCAAGAGCTTATTGCTGATTTATGTTCAACTCAGGGTCTACCAGGACCCCCAGAACCTTTTTTGCAAAGATGTTTTCTTGCTGGTTAGCTCCCATCATATAGTGGTGCCTAAGGTTATTTCTCCCCGGGTGCAAGACTTTTTATTTTTGCCACTTATATAGGCCTTGCGTATTGCCTCCGATATCTCTCAACAGATGCAGTTTCAGGTGGTCTTTTCCTAGCTGGGCCCCTGCATTCTTGGGCAGTGCTTCTACATTCCTTCCATGTTACCTGGTCCTGATTGCATCTTCTGAGACATCTTTGTGTCTCAGTTTTCTTGGGAGCTCCATGTTCATCAATGCAGGCCTTTGTATTTTTGTCTGGTGTTCAGCATTAGGATGGACCACTTGAGCTTAGGGAAAGTGATTCTTGAATATTAACCAGCTCTCTTGAACCTTTCTTCCCTTCAGGGCTTTATCTTATAGAACTCTTCCAAGTAAATCCTTGAAGAAGCCAAAGTCTGCTCTCCTGAGTTCCAGGGTTGTAATCTTGCAATTAGTTCTCCTTCCTCCTTTCAGGATCCAGAATTCCACCATCTCATGGGCACTGCAGCCAAGGCTGCCTTCAGCCCTCACATCCCCAAAAAGCTCCTCATTTTTTGCAAGCATGAAATCCAGCAGAGCACCTCTCCTTGTTGCTCCTCGGTCACTTGGTCATTTATACATTTCACTTAGCAACTATATATTGCACTACACATGGTTGGTGTCTAGGTTGATTAAGTATCACCTCTACTGTGAAACATTACTATTACCATCAGAAAACGTCTGAAGGTACTTGCTTCCCAGACACAGGTAAATTAGCTTTATTGCAGCTACACTTTTCTGAAATACCTGTGAGAGATAAGAATAGTGACCTTTTAGAATGGTTATACAAATAACTATAGCAAATAATAAATGAAAAACAAGTAAATTGAATGAAATGGCTGGGGTTGAGTTGCTCAAACTTTTCAGGTGGCCTTTTTGCCCATTTCAAAGACAAACATTTTGTAATAGGCCTCCTTTCATCTTATCGTTAAAATGTGCACTGCTGTTACCTGTAGCACCAAACTGAACATTTTGGCCTCCTTAAGACTATTCCATTAATTTTATTTTCCTCACAAGATAATTGAGGTGAAATTTTTACTGCAATTTTCCAATTGTTCCAATTGTGTCCCATTATCTGAGGAACACCACGAGAGAGTTGTGAGTACCTTGTTTACCAGAAAATTTTGATCTCCCACTGATTTTGCAGCTGACTACAGTTTCACTGTCCTCAGTGTGTAGTCAGTTCTGATTAATGCAGAACTAAGCAAGATTAAAATTAGGCCCCATCCTCTGAGTACAGATAAGAATCTCGACAAGATTGCTGAAGCTCTTCACCTTTCAAGGTACATAACAAATGTCTCCCATGCAATTCACAGCATGTGCAGGATGTTGAAGGTCATGTGGGCATGCTTTTAAGGAGGTATATTTCCATTCCCACCCTGAACCCTCCACCCAGAGAGTGTACATTTAAAGCATAACCAACCCCATAATCCAACTATTAGGTAAAGGAAATGTCTTATTTCATCATATAGCTTTTCAAAAACTGAATATTACAAGGTCAGAAGTTTCTTGACAGTTAATTGAATGTAAAATAAAATATGAGTAATGCTGAGAAATCCTTTGGCAATGTACAGCATACAGTGTTTATCGTAAATGAATCTATACCCATTTCCCTGTGTTTCTAGAAACTAGAGTTTGCACAGTAAATACAGAATCAAACTAGTAGGAAAAATGTCATGTAGCATCACTTTCATCGGAGGGTCATCATCTTTTGTTGGACTAGATTCCTGGCCCAATGGAAACTCAAAGTCATCAAGCTGACCTTGATTTGAAAATAGCTGAAGGTGGAACTAGAGAGATGTTGAGGAAGTAATCTAGAGGGCAGAGAGAGAAAACAACAAAGTAGTAGGGAATTAGTTTAGGAGGAAAGTGTGTTGCTGCAGGGAATGCTTCATTTATTTAAATGATGGAAGAACTAGCTGCTGAAAATGTTGTATTTGTCAATGGAAGATGCAGAAAAATATCTTTTGAAAGAAAATAAGCAAGTAGTTAGCCCTGTGCTTAGATCCCCAGGATGTCTCTGTAAAGTAAAATAGGTAGAGGTACAGACACAAAGAGGAGCAAAGACTGAAACTGTGACTTGGGCCACGTGAACAAAATTCTTCATGCTTTATATTCTTTTAATTGTGGAGTTTGTGATTTTGTGTTTTCAGTTCTCCTCTTCAGTTCAGTAGTTGATGTTAGGAATCAGAGTGCCTCAGCAGAGATCAGGGATATTTCTTTTTGTTGTCAGCTGACATGTCAAGGTGGTTTTTTGAGCTGTTATGTTCACAGAGTGCAGGACACAGATATTTCTACACTTCTGTCACTTCATGTTTAACTTTAAAAGGAATATGTGAAGCAGAATTGGAGGATATGTAAGCAGCTGACATGTCATATGCACTTGGAAATGTGTCCTGAATACTAACAGTGCTGCTTCTAATCTGATAAACTTCACCCCTTGTAACAGGGCTGTCTGTAGTGAGGCCAGCCCTCAAATGAAAATGTCCTCTGCACAAGTACACTGAAACTCTGTGTAGGCACTATTTATAAAACCTGTGCCGCTCCAGCGCTCAGCTGGGCACGTGTAGCGTGGTGATTCAGAGCGCCAGGAGGCTGCTGGGTTTTTGATGCCGCAAGACGAGGAGATGTCATTGACTTCTCACACTTTGCCAAAGCAGGCCAGGGTTCAAGGGCTGCTCTGTTCTACAGCTCATGTTTAGAAACAGAAGGCAAACCTAATGAATCACACATGGCTGAACAGATCACTGTCAGGCTAGCTAATATAAGACAGAGTGGGAAACATAATTGGTACCTTACATAATGGGGAATGTGTAAGTCAATTTGATAAGAATTTGCCTGAACCTTCTTTGAAGGATCAATCATGCTCACAGGGTTTGACAGTTTCTGGAAAAGGTTTGAATTGAATCTATACACTTGGATTGCTGAGTGTTCCTAGTAGTTGTCATTTCAAGGGTTATATTTGTTTAGGCTGTTTGGTTTTTTTACTTTTTCCTTCTAAGTCTGTGCACTGCCTGTGAATTATGAAGTTGCCACAAAAGTGGAGTGAGGCAGAGTCAGTTCCAGTACCTGTGTAGCTGGTGATGTAACTGCTAGGAAACCTGGTGTAGATAGTAGTAGCATGAGCATCCTAAAAATGGTGCCTTATCGCACTTGCAGCTTTAACTAGGCTGGTGAACTTTTGCTCTCTCAGATTCTGAACTCTGAATGAGGTCAGGCAAAGCATAGCAGTGAGATTCACTGGCCTTAACCAGTATCCCACATTACTGAATAAGTGGATGAGGAAAATGTTGATTATAGTATTTGGGGTGGCAGAGGAAAGGTACTGTTTTGACAGACAAGGAAGATCCAGTAAAACTTTTCTCTGTTGATTTAATTTCAGAAATTAACTTTCTTCCACTTAAAAATGCAAGGATGTTCAGTGAATGCTAAAGCAAAATGTTTTACAGCTAAAATTAAGCAGATGTACAGGTGCAAACATGTTTTCTGTATGCAGCTGCTGTGCAATTAAATTTTTTAGATGTGATTAAAACACCTGGCCTGCCCTGTCAATATAAGATATTTTTCACACTAAGTTACGTCTTCGTAGTTGTTCAAAGAAGTGTAAGGGCAAATTGTGGTCAGATAAGGGAAATGACATTTTAGCAATTGGTTATAATGCCAACAGAATCAGATCTAGAATTGAAGTGCAACTCTTAACTTTTCTGTTAGTCATTTTAGAAACATATCTGCCAATGTTCTGAGTAATTTTTCATTGCTGTGAAATAATTATTCTTTTGCAGACTGCAGCCAAACACACTTCTGTAGTAACTTCAGAGAAGCAACACCAAATTCCTACCAGATTGTCACTGCTTTTGTGTTAATCAAAGTCTATGCTTTGTCCATCTGTTTAGAAATAAGTTGGGCTGAGCCTAATGCAGCACCCTTTCTATTGAAGAAAGCATAAATCCTCTCTATGAACTACTTTTGAAGACATGAAATGACACTGAGAGGAGGATCTATGACTAGACAAGTTTGTTCTCCTAATATCCCTACTTGTTAACATAATTTGCACAGCTACATTTTCTATGTGCCCTCCAATTGTCATCACTGAATTTCAAGGCTCCATTCATTATTACCAGAAAAGTTTCTGTCTTCGTGAGACTAGAGTTTGGTGGTAAATGATATATATCTAGAAAATACATTAATAAGAATTATTTATAAATTAAATATCAAGTATCTATTGGCATTTCCTTTATGAGCATTGTTACATGTAAATTCGATAATAGTGTAATTGAATAATGTTTTACATGAGCCATTATGAGTTGTAACATAGGATATGGAATTTAATATCCCATAGAAGTCATTGCAGTTCATTCTGTGAATGGAGCCATATACCTACCATGTGGCCTTTAAGATTTTTTTTAAACAGAATAAAGAAGTGAGACTCCCTAATTTAAGAATAGCTTTTTCCTTAGCATCTTTAAGGGTGTTGAGGCAGGAAATCTGCATTCATGTGTTCTAGTCTTTTTCCTTATTTATCTGACAGAATCTACAGACTACAGTCTACCAAATGTACTTTTCTCTTGATTACTAACATCAAAAAAAACCCTGTTTATTTTTAACCATGAGCAGTCTTAATCTCAGAGGTTATTTCTGTATAGCATCTAAAGTAAAACCCAAAAGCTGATAAAGACATTTCCCTATGTCCTGGTTTGTTTGGGGGTTTTTTGAAACAAAGTAGGTAGATGTCCTTCTCTTTTAAACACTGATAGTTAAGAACTTATGAGTGTAAAAACTCTAAATAGAACTTAAAGGTAAAAAAAAATACCTTGGAATAATTTTTATATATGTATTTCAACTGATAGAATAAGTACAATAGTCCAAATGTTTTACCTATGAAGAAAAGATAGGAATTGATGAATTATCTAATTTCCAATGGTGGAGTTGTCATTCTTTTTCAGGCACTGTTCTATGATTTGTAACAGAAAAAATGCAGGAGTTTCAGAAATGTTTCTGTTGGGAAATGTTTGTTATCTTGGCCTACATTTTTAATTAAGTGATGCTCTCTTGTTTGTTTAATCCGTAAGTTTTGACTAATAATGTATCTCTCTTTGTTCCCTGAACAAACGAAGGAGTAGGAAGGGTCTTGTCACAGAGTCTGAATGTATTCCTTGGACACATTTTAGTGTTGTTCAGATTCTTAGGGCTGAGACAGCTCTTAGACCCCATGTGCCATTGTAATGAAGGAAAATCCTCCATTTGTAATGAAAGATTTTTGTATATAGTTTATGTTTGATCAGCTTGTGAATAAATAGAGGCAGACCATGAAGTTAAGTGGTGCTATTATCCATAATGATTGCAGGGCATCTCCAGGATAAGATTTCACATGTTGAATTATTTTGATTTATTATTATGTTAAAATTTTGGTTTCCTAGTTTTCCATTCTATTTCCTTTTCCTTTTACTCCTCCTTTTCTTTCCTGATAGCTAGACTGTAATCCAAACCCCAGCTCACGTACAGTTAAGTATGATGTGCTGAGGGAGTTTACAAAAGGAAATTGGAGGCTGAAGGAAAACTTACCTTAGTAAATGCCTGCTAATATTTCTGAATTAATTTTCTTTTTTTTTTTTTCCAGAAATTGCGGGGATGTATATCTAATTTCTACCTTTAACCTGTCTTCTCTCCTGAGGCCAGATTACTTGCTCTAACAGACAGTGTAACAGAAGCGTCAGTATGAATAATCTCTGTGGAAATGATCTATGTGTTCTGGGAAAGTTGTAGATAGATGGAAGAAGTCAAAACTATTCATTAGTGCTGCCAATTGTGGCTATAACATCCCCTCTGAGAAAGTTGCAGAACTTGTTTGCTGCATCCTTCTCTTTAAGCAAATGCTCAGTGAGGACAAGGAAGGGGGGGTAAGATCAAAAATCCATATGCCTTTTCTCTCTTTATGTGGCAGTCCATATAACTAGCTAAGTGTGAGGTCAGAAGTAAACTGCTTCATCAAAACAATGGAAAGATGGGCAAAAGTGAAGTATTAGTGATGGCTCCTGAGATATATGTCCTTTTGGGCACACTCTTTTTCCAGTAAGTATCTTCATATAAGTCCTGTGATATCTATATGAATAATACATCATTATTTCATTAGCTAAAAATCTGGTCTGCTTGAAGAACAGAGAAAATGGCCATCGCGATCTTTTCTTACCATGCATCTCCTTTCATAAGTCAGTTCTTGTTAGCATCACAGCTTTCACAGCATTGTCAGAGATGGTGTTCTACAGCAGTATTGTAAATACCCTTTCTTCCATTCCTGCAATATTCAGTAATATTCACTGACCAATAGGTAATTAACGTGGTGTGTGCATGGTATGTGAAAAACAGTATAAAAGAAGCACTGTGAGATGGTGGGGGATTAGAAATGAAGTCTTGCTATCGTCACAGATCCTGTGTCTTGAAAAGCCTCACCTTGAATATTGTGTGCAGTTTTGGACACCACAATATAAGAAAAATATTAAATTATTGCAGAGCATCCGAAGGAGGGCAGCAAAGATGGTGAAGGGCCTTGAGGGGAAGCCATGTGAGAAGCTGCTGAGGTCACTTGATCTGTTCAGCCTGGAGAAGAGGAGATTGAGGGGAGACATCACTGTATACAACTTCCTCATGACAGGAAGTGGAGGGGCAGGCACTTCTCTCTGGCAACCAGTGACAGGACCTGAGGGAATGGTCTGAATTGTGTCAGGGAAGGTTTAGGCTGGATATTAGAAAATGGTTCTTCACCCAGAAGGTGGTCAGGCACTGGAACAGGCTCCCCAGAGAAGTTGTTACCAAGCCTGACAGAGTTCAAAAGTTGTTTGGACAACATTCTCAGGCACATGGTGTGATTCTTGAGAATGTCCTATGCAGGGTCAGGAGCTGGACTAAGTTTTCTCTCCAGCGGAGCATTAGAGAGGTTTTAAAAGCCCAGATGAAGGAAGAGAAGCAAGTTCTACAGACCTCCTTTCAAAGCATGATAGATTTATCAGTTATTTGCTATGCAGAGAAGCACTGTAACCAGCTGATCTGGATTACAGAAAGAGTTTCTCCTCTAGCCTAATTGCTGTCTACTCCTTGGTATCATCAGATTCAGCTTTTAGTGCCAAGGTTGGTTATTGGGTCTGAACACAGAGCTCATACAAGGCATGTCTGAGCAAGCAGGCATAGCACATATATAATACCATGTACTAATGTGAATGTACCAGTACATTTAAGATAGAATTCCCATGCCTGTGTCCTCAGGAGGCAGATGCCATTGCCTGCCACAGTGATCACAGATTTTACAGGCACTAATGTGTGTCACTTCCATAGCCTGAAAAAAACCCCACTTTACAACAGAGTTAACAGGAACACTGCTGAAAGGAGTACTTGCCATCATCTGCACTAATTTTAAGCATGCCTGTTTTTCCCTCTTATATTCTGGTTTACTACTGTCAGGCTGTTTCTGGGTTCTGGCTTCTTGGCACTGCTTTCCTATAGAAATAAGAAACATCAAAGCACATTTTAGAGGAAAACATGTAACATAATAGAGGAGAAAGTAGGTCAGATTCCAGTTGCCAATGCCTCTTTAAGTTAACAGCTGTGGGTCAGAATGCATTTTTATACAGAAGCACAGCCAGAAAATTTTAGCTCTCACAGTGATGTCTCATGCTGTTCCTAACCTTCTCTTCATGACCTTTTATGCGTTGTGTGGCAAGTGATAAAAAACACAAAACCAGAAGTTTTTCTTTTTTGTTGCTTTTGTCACTTTTCTGATAATACTGTATTTATATATACTAGTGGTTTTAATTTTCATGTTCTATGTAAAGATTTATTTTCATCCCTTAGGAAGGGGAAAGCAGGGATGAACTTTTTGTGTGTTCCAAAAAGTCCATGAAAGATGGATTCTTGACTGAAAAGACATATAATTTCTTTTCTCATGTAAAGTCTTGATATCCATTTCACATTCCTACCCTTGTCTAAATATTTGGGGCCTGCATTGTTACTTACAGATTGCCTGCAGCTGGTAGGTCACTGTTTTTATTAATCCATAATAGCATATTTCTCATTGAAAGCAGAATTTGCTGCTATACTTTCCTCCAAACTGCCTAGATTCTAAATGAAAAACCACTGTGGTAATTTTTCTCTATTTTCTCTGTTTATATTTTATATAAATAGTAGCATCTTTCTAATGGATTTTAATCACATGTTCAGTCTGGCAGTACTTGGGAGTATTTTCATGGTAAGAAAGCTATGCAGTTAAAGCATCATAAATAGGCAATTCCTTCAGTAGTTTTGAATAAGATTATGGAATGCATGCGCTAGACAGGAAAGGCAGATGTGGCACCATCTTTGTATGAATTAGAAGATTATATTCTTCATACATACAGTTCTAAGAGGAAGCCATGTGATGGATGAATAATTTGGTTTATTTAGACATTGTAATTTCATTCTGCTACAAGGGTAGAGCCAAAATGGGTTGAGTGCTGCTCAAGGACAGTATTTCTGTTTAATTACTTTGATTGTTTATGAAGCAGAAGAGTGCCTGGTAGTGTCTGTGTCACCAAAGTATATATTTTCCTTTTTTTTTTCCCTTACACATTTTATTCAGTGATTCACCTTTTCTTGAAGGGTGCTGACCTGTAACTTAACAAAGATTCATTTTGGAATGACATAGAGATCCATTTATAAATTAAATTATTTCATGGTACTCATGCAGGAAGCTTTTTGAAGTAGAGGAAGACTGCCAAAGTGAAAAAATGTGCTAGAAATGCAGAAGTGTGTTATGATAAATATAGTACTCATAGGTAGGGTTAAAGGCTGTGATGTAGCTGTGTGCATTCATATTTATTTACTGTGCAGAAATGAATCCCACATGGCTATTTTTGCTTCACTGACTGTAATCCCAGAAAGGCAGACTTATAGACATCTGCTAAGGTTTTTTATTATTATTTGGTTAAGATTTTGAGATTGAGGTGAGAAAAATCCAACTGTCACCTAGAAGTGACCTCAAGGGTTTTCACAGATTTGTCCAACATGTTTTTCACATATTTCTGCAGGCTTAGATTATTCCTCGCTCCAAAGTGCTTCAGACTGTGGCTAGTAATATAAATAATGGTCTGATATATGTGGTGTGCTGTTTAAGCTTTACTCAGTCAAGCTTTGTTCACAATAAGAAGAGTAAGAACCAAGTAAGGGACAAATTGTCCCACATTTTTTTCAGTAGGCATTGCAAGATGTATCATCTGATCCACTGTTAAGTCTGTAAATTATTCCTTATGCTAAGTAGCCCCTTTCATTCATAGCCATTGGACTCACTCTCAGTACATTAATAACTGTCATGAGATTTTAGGATATACTAGAACAATTTATTTCCCACAGGGCTTCTTATCTAAACAAGATCAAGTCTTCGTATCCTTGTTTAGCCAGTATACTGTGGTAGACTATCTGAGAATTATCTGCATCTTTCTGCTTTGGGGAGAAGGAGCAAAAAGCATACAGACCAGAAAGCACTTCCATCCCTGCTGTTGTGCCACACAGTTATCCAACAGTAGTAACACAGAGCAGAAACATTTAGGTTCTCCTTTCTTTTTCATTTAAGTCAATGCATGCTGATAAAATTCTAATGAAAAGGAATCAGAGCACAGGAGCGAGTGGCTTACTGTGGAAATTTCCTGTGATGCATTATAATGTTGGATTTTCAATTTTTAAAAGTGGTTACATTCCTAATTGGTGAACAAAAAGGACCAATTTATCCCTTGCTGTGAGAAACATTTTTCTTATATATTATTCTCATGAAGCCTCTAATTCAGCCAAACACATTATGTAAATGGAACCTATGAAATACCTTCTAAAATATATATCAGATTTACTTTACTAAACTGGTGTGTCAGATTGAGCAAGGGCCCTTGTTACACTATATGGCAAATTTTTTGACTTCTGTAATACTCCTTTCTAAAATAAATTGTGTTTGGTTCAAGCAAGACTTCTATCAATAACTCTTGGGCTTATCCAAAATGAGTATTTACTATCATCATGTGGGCATTACGAAAAAAATCGCTACATCCTCATCTTTACTGATCTCAGGAACAAGACTTTTATGCCTCTTTTAAACTAGAATTGCATTCTTTTGATACAAAATCTGCAACTATACAGTGACTATTCCAACACCAAATTAATTTGGATAAATCTGCTTTGCATACAGATTGAGTTCCTTAAATTTACGACACAGATACCATGGGCTGCAAAATTAGTGGACAGTGTAATAGCTGTGACAGCTTAGCTTGTGTTTTGTGACACAGTCAGAACCCAGATTTATATTTATCTGGCACACATTACTTGGAGTTTGATAGTGTTAAAAGATAGCGTGTTTTAAGATTAGCATTGTTCCAGAAGATGCATTTTGAATGTGTACATGTATGTCTGTGCACCTTCTAGAGAATATAGTTTTGATTTCAAACAGTTGTAATATATTAAGAAGTAAAATCAATTATCACAAAATAGTTTATGGTAGAAACTGATTGTACTTGTTCATTTGCATAATGAAGTGCTCTTAGGCTTCATTTCATACAAGTTTAGGTGGAAATATTAATAATTCCATATTAATTTCTGGCCTGGATTTTTAAGGATACTCTACTTTTGATGGCTTTCTCTTACGGATTTCACCTCACATATAAGATATATTTTGTCTGTGAAATGAAGGTCAGAGAGGTGTGAATTTAGAACTGGGGAGCTTCCCATGAAACTAGAAAAGACACTCGGATCTGAAGCAATAAAAAAGAGCACTTAATGCTAAAAGTAAGATATCCATTAAAGCTATAGGCAAATTTGATTACAGCTGCATTTCAAGAAAAAATCTTTGGGGTGTTTTTTTAAAGGTTACATTTGACTGATGAGCCATGGGGACTTTTGCACTGTAGGGACAAGGTAACTGTTCCTCCACCTCTCTATATTTGGGACCATCCAGGACTAAACTGATACAGATCAGCTTCCCATTTGCCTTACAGCTGTCTTTTTAAAATTATTATTTAGTACATTCAGAACAGCAAGTGGGCAATAATAAGGATTAGTAATGGCAAGGTTTTATTTAATTCTGGTTTTAAGCTGCTTTATTCAACAAAATCCTTAAAACACAGAGATTATATTTTTTGAGATACCAACACACTGCCATGAATTCTATAGTATGTGCAAAGCTAAAACATATTTTCGTGGAAGATTAAATGCTTGTATACAGTATCTGAAATTATTGATTACACTTGGAAGTTGTATTCCCACATTGAGGGCTTGGCATTTTACTGTTTCAGTGGGTGTTTATAACATCATCTAGCAGGTTTTATAGAATATATAGCAGCGTTTCTAACTCTGATGATTTTATCATGTCTTGCTGTATTTGATATTGTGTTTTGATACCTGTCTCCCAGAGTACCATGAATGTTTGAGAATTCCTCCTTTTATTTTTAAAAATAATTATCTTTCTTCCTTGTGACTAAAATAATTTAACTGTGTTAATTTTTTACCTGTGTTTGGCCAGATGCAAGTTAAAGGAGTAAAGTTATTCAGCATTTGAATGGGAATCTCACTGTTGTGTTCATCTTAACACATCTCTCTCTTTATTTTTCCAATTTTGAGGCTTGAAGTTGTTAATAGTCCTGAAGGATAAGAAATAAACAAGCAGGATTGTAAAACACATATTACACTGGAACTGACAGTTAAAATATCTCCGTCAGGTTTTGGTGTAAGTTAACTTATATTAGGACAAACCTATTAGGTTTAATCAATGTGTTCCTGCGGTGAAGGCACATTTCATGTATATGTAATATTCCCTGCATTACTAAAATTTTCTTTCAACTCCAGCGTACTGGTCCTGGGCAGGATTTTGGGAGCAACTGCCTCTCCTTGCTGTGACCACCACTGGAGAGTTTCTGAGTGCAGACCAGATCAGGAGTAAAACTGTCCTCACTTATTCCAGGTGTTTCTTCTCTGTACCTCCACAAGCAGTATTCTGTCAAGCTTGGGGTACCCATATTTAGTAATTTCTGTGTAGGTGTCTGAATGTGTGGTGGTCATCTGAACTCCTGTCATGTTCCATTTAATGTTCCATTTAGTCCATAAAGACAATGGAGCCAAACTGGTGATTCATTTCACCCTAATGCAGGTGCCTGGGGGCTGATCAGCTCCAGCCTCCGCGGAGTGTATATATAGCAGGAATTGCTCACTTAGCATATAGGTTTGTATTTATATATAGTAAATGTAGGTGTCTCATTCTCAAATGGAGTCTTGTACCTCTCTCTGGAAGCTGAATTACTTTGCTCATTATTACTGAAGGAGTGCCCTCTGTAAAGAGAGGCTGAAAGCACAGGATGGTCTTCTCAAAATCCTATTTAGCTTTTCTAGATGGTCACATTTCTGTTTTATCCTACCTATCACCATTTGATGTTTAACCGTATATGATCTTTCCTCACCTCATACAAAGGATTTCTGTTAGAAAATCACTTTTCTTGCTTTAGGTTCCAGTTTTCAGTGAAGTTTCAACTTTCAGTAAAATCTTAACTTCCATTTCCTTACATCTGATTCATGTTAGAAATCATCGCTTTTTGAAAGTGGTGCAATATGCCAGGCAACATTCTAATTTTATGTATGTAATAACCCTATGAATGAAAAATTATTATTCAATTAGAAGTTTGAAATGAAACTTTTTGTGGAGTTCAGTCCAGTCATTGTTCATTGTTTTCACTGTTGTTTTGGTTTTTTTGACAGGAGTCCTGTCCTCGTGTTCCAATGTGTGCATCGCCATGTCATTTGCCTAGACTGTTTCCATTTGTACTGTGTGACTATGCTGAATGATCGTCAGTTCACCCATGACACAGAGCTTGGCTATTCCCTGCCTTGTGTAGGTATGTTTCAGATGATTTTTTTCTTTTAAATTATGTGGGTTTGATTCCAGGGCAAGATTTTTTTAATCACCTATTCATGTATCTGTGGAATTATACTGCTTTCATAGGAGTTGTTTCACTTCTTGGAGAAAATATTTGAATATTGAAGTGGTTCTTGCTGAGCATGTGAACTGGAGAATTAACTGTATTTCAAAGGGTGTTTCTTTTAAAATCAAATGTATACTTTCTTCATGTTGGTGTTTTATAACTATGAAGTGCAAGAAGATGATAGCATTACACTCTGGTTAAAAAAATCCCAACACCTTGTGCTCCACATTTTCACTTTCAAGTTAAGTTGTTAATTTTCTTGGCTTGTCTTCAAGTATTAATAAACAAAAGAACCACAATAGGAATTTTAAATAACTTTTCTGTTGATAAAATTATTAGTACTAATTGTCACCTCAGTGAACGAAATGTTGATCACTTTGAGAAGAGGGTAGGTTATGTGTTTTACCTGAGTAGGAAACAAAGTTCGGCTCAACTAAACAAAGGTTTAAACAGAATATGGAAGATGTGTTTTGAGAATTACAACTGGCATGTGGAGTGCAAAACAGTCAGAAAGTTTGCTGTGAAGAAATATGTTCTGTATATAGAATTCTTTTTTCCTGTTGCTACATTTGAATGTGTGCATATATGTTGGTCACAAGTGCTGTATCATCATATGAGAATAATTTTCCAGCATATTAGAAACTGCCTAGAAAGTGGGTTTCCCTAATTACCTGAATGGCTGACAAATATGTTTCAAATACCACTAGATGGGAGTAAAATTGACAAAATTGTTTGGAAGACTGGCCGTTATTTAATGTGAAAATCTACCTTGAGAATACTGAAAGTACAGTAGTAAGAACTCTTTAAAATTGTTTATTTGTAATTGCTCCAGCAATGTTCATTCACATTTCACTAGAATTGCTGTTTATGTGCTATCTCACCAGGTCTCATTTTGCTTTCCCCCCAATAATGCACTCTGCTACTGTGTTTACACACTGATGTCATGCTTCACAAAACACTTTTTAATGTTGTGTAGGAAAACTTGTCATGAGAAAATGATTAGGAGCTTTATACCCAGTGCTCTTTCTGTGATCTTGACGTTACTGTAGTACTGTATGGTCACTATGTACTCTCAGCCTCCTTCCTTGCTTCTCGAGAAGTTAATCCATTTCATGTTCCCACACAAATTAATAAGCTACTTAAGCTGAATCCATCCTTTTTCTCCCTGTTTTATTCATTTTCTTCACTGTTCTGTTAGCTCCTTGAGTCAATCAGTAATGCCAGTGGTGCAGCAGGCAGCTCATCTTTCTCCTGTCTTGTGGGCCTCCTTGCTATGGCTGGTGTCACAGAGCTTCTTCCAGTTCAGGCTGATGTGTCAAACTATTGACCCTTCCTCCTCTTCTGTCTGTAAACCCATTGCTAGTCATGCTGCACAAAACTTGTGTTAGGATTTTTCCATATGTCTTCAACTGTAGTTGCTCAATTCAGAAGTCTTTTTATTTCTCAGAGAGGAAACTAAGAAGTTTGCAGGTGTTTTTAATCTTGACTGGCAGTGGCAAACCAGTGTATTTCTCTCTCCTATTTGCTCAAATTGAACACCAAGGGAATTGAGCAGTAGAAGCATAGTAGGGATAGGATGAAGAGAGTATGCAAGAAGATGGAGCTAGAATGTTCAGTCTTTTAGTGATGAGGCAAACATAGGTTTGGCTTTAGGAGTGGATGTTGTAAAGGATGCACAGAGGATGAGTGTACTTCTCATGTTCAAGTGAGATAGAGTTCAGCCGAGGGAATGGAAAAGAAGCTATTACTGCCAGTCTAGCCTCATCTGTGTTGTACTCCAAGTGTTATAATAGCTAAATATGGAAATGCTAAAATGTTGATAATGTTTCAGAACTCCTCAGATCAGAAATTTGTTTTCAAAATACTATACCTTACAGTAGTTCTAATAACAGAGTAATAATAATAATACAATTGGAGTACATTTTCTCTCTCTCACTGATTGCTACTTCAGTCAGTTCTCTTTGTAGTATTAGCAGTTCTGAATCAAAAAAAAATGTGGTTAGAAGCATTATCTTTCAAACTGCTTTGCTGAATGAAGAATCTAAGCAGAGCTGTTGTAACTTCACTGGTTAATTTCTGCAGTTACCTGAACCTAACTTACTGGTATACAAGTAAATTTGTTGTCTTTAATATGAACTTATACTTGAGTTAGGAACTAATGACTATTTTTTCTCCTTTGAGAAAGTGATGAGACTGAGTTTCATCACACCTGTGAACAAGAGGCATGCCTGAGTTGCTAACCCCTTCTTACTGTTCAGATATAAAGGTTTTTAGCCTCCTTCATGTATTTCATTATCAATGAATTCAAATAAGAAACATTGAGAACAGTATCGTGATTTTCTTTTCAAGTTATCATGTTACTTCTACTGAATAGCATAAGATTGCATTTTTACAGTCTAAGCTCACGATCTTCATTTTTGCAACTGCAGTTTACAGTTTGTATTTATATGTGAGGATAATAAAGCACTGTTTGACAGAACTTTCTCTAATTACCTCAGTGAAGCCTAAAATTAATACCCCTTGACAGGAATGAATACCATGGGACATGCCAAGAAAAGACTTTTCTTTCTTATTCTGTCAATGTTAGTTTAATACATGTTATATCTAACAGAGCATGACTTGAAGTAAAAGATGTTAGATCTGAGCTTCTTTTGTAAGGTTAGATTTTGTTTTGAGCCTGCTTCTAAAAGAAATACAAAACAAAGTCATATTTACTATGATGAGATTTGTGTTATGGCAGGTGACCCGGCTGCACCGACAGATCAAACAGTCTGCGTTAATATGTGTGTTTTTAAACATCACAGACTAATAGTGCAGTAGTCTTTATGAGGGCTTGAAGTTTGGACTTTGTAAAACCTACTTTATAATTTTCATGTAAGAAAGGATTTACTTAAACCCTAGACCATTTCTTCAAGACATGTGCACACATTGCCCTAGAACTGTACAGGAGGGTTTGATTTTGTAATTAAGCATATTTAAATTGTTTGCACTTCCAACTAGTTCTGTTCATTCTAGTGTTTTTCAAAAATAGAGATAACATAATGAACATAGCCTGCAGTTTCCATTAACATTTGACTCACTGTTCCTGATTTTTATCAAGGGAATGTACCAACATAGCAAGTTTTTTATATCTTTTATTGGATCAATCTAGAGGTGAAAGCACCGCACACACAACAGAATAAAAATAAACAGCAGCTGCTACAGCAAAGGGTCACTGTGACAGACGAGATCAGTGTTATCATCACAAGTGTATGATAACTTGAGCTGGAAAGGATCTAGGGATTTCAGATAAACAGTGCTTTTCAAGTAGGTTTAATTTCTTGCTTCCTGGCACAGATATGACAGGAGATGGATTTTTTCCATTGCAGTCAGGTATTTTGTATGGTTATATCCTTGCTTTGCTTTGATTTCTGTTATGGGGCCTAATTAAGCCAGAGATAATATGTGTTCAAAAGAAGACTATCATCTTAGCTGATGAGCTATGATATATCACCTCGATAATGCCATAGCTTCACTTTGTTCCCAAACAAAATGTGCCATTGCTGTGATTTTTGGAAGAGCAACATTAATTCCTCAGTGCTTAGCTGCTAATCTTAGGACCAGGCAGCACTACTCCAGCTGAGAACAGCCAGTATTGAGGACCAGGGCTCTGAGCAGGGTAACTGGTGCATTGATAGGATTAGCTGTTCAGAGGAGTGTGGCAGCAGCCCCATGATTCAAAGCCACTGTATCAGCTCAGAGGAAGGACTTGTGGATAGGAACTGGTTGAATTTCATTGGTCATTAAAATAAAAAAGTAAACATTACAGATTATATTCTCTCTGCCCTTGTTAAATGGCAACAAAAATCTATCCCATCTCTCTGTGTGGTGTCTTGTATTAATGAGGCTTCATGCACAGAAATTTCCATGAGTGGTGACCTCCAAGTATCTTTGAAATAATTAATAAGGTGCTTAGAGGGATAGATTTGCATATGCATGAAAGATCATTTATGGTTATTTAGTTACTGTGCAGGGCAAAGAATCATATGGCATTATCTCAAAGCAGGATTTGTATACAAATATACAATGTATTACCACATTTAAACACATACTGTTCCTATGAACACAATTTCATTTTTAAAAATGCATTGCAGCATTATAAGTCTTGGTCCCCAGGGTGAAATAGGCTTCCACACATCTTTGGTGGAACAAAAGTTGGTGATGCCAAGGAACGGCAAGGTTTTGCACTGCTGTAGGCACTTTGTGAAAATGCCTTTGCATCACTTTATTTCTTAGGAGTAATCATATGCATGGTATATTTTAAAGGAATCTGGATAAAAGATGCAGTTCTGATGACTGTAAGACACTAACATATCCAGAAGTAATCTGATTTTACCACACAGATATATAAATAAATAAGCTGAATTACCCCAGTTTGTGCATGGAATTGCTAATAAAAAGGACTAAAGCTTTAAAGTATAATAAATTGCCTCAAGAACCATGTTCCATTGAATGAAAGCTTCCAGGGTTAGATTAAATTTTTTATCCACATTACATGCTATTTGTATAATAACTGTATGTCAATTCAGTCATGAATCTCTGAATCATCTTTCAAAATCACAGTACCCCTGAAGAAAATAGGAGGATAAACAGGTAGCTTAAGCAAAGTTTGCAAGTAAAGGGGAAGAGGAAAACTCTAGTGTGTTTGAATCTTTTCTGTTATAGACAAAAGTTCTATTAAATCTCAGAAAGGGTGTGTGTGCAGGGGGTTTCAAAGTGAAGGTCAGTGTTCTCTGAACAGAACCTTCTCAAGAATGTAATGAAGAAGCAGGCTGTCCTGATTTCAAGTGGGAAAGAG
>NW_008676479.1:56785-84730 GCF_000695815.1 Acanthisitta chloris
AGCTGGTATGGTGTTCTGGATTCAGAATGAGAATGTTGATAATGTACTGATGTTTTGGATTCTAGCCAAGTCATGTTTCTTCTAAGTCGAGGACCCTTTTTTTCGTTCTTTTTTTCATATCTCATGCTCTGCTAGTAAGAAGGTATCCAAAAGAAACTGGGAGGGATCATAGCCAGGACAAGTGACCCAAACTGGCCTGAGGGATATTCCACATCCTGGATTCAGAATGAGAATGTTGATAATGTACTGATGTTTTGGATTCTAGCCAAGTCATGTTTCTTCTAAGTCGAGGACCCTTTTTTTCGTTCTTTTTTTCATATCTCATGCTCTGCTAGTAAGAAGGTATCCAAAAGAAACTGGGAGGGATCATAGCCAGGACAAGTGACCCAAACTGGCCTGAGGGATATTCCACATCATAGAACATCATGCCCAGTATGTAAACTGGGAGGGGTTACCCAGAAGGGGGAGTGGATCTGTGTGTGGCATCAGTCCGCAGGTGATGTTTTCAATTATTGAACTGTTCTTATCTCAATCTACAAGTTACTTCTGATTCTCCTCCCCCATTCCACTGAGGCGGGGGGGTGGGAGGGGGAGAGATCGATGGGGAAGGGAGCAAGTGGCTGCGTGGTGCAGAGCAGCTGGATGGGGTTAAACCACAACATAGTTTAGTGGAGTCTAAAGTGCAAGACTGCACAAGTTGGTGCAAGAAATGAGTTGCCTGGTGTGAAGCCTCAGTATGTCAACAGCTTTTGAAATCTGTGCTCCCCAATAACCCTGGTTAAAGACATTTGAGGTACCTCGGGAAATCAGAACATGCGGGAAATGGCAGTGATTATTACAGGAATAAAATAAAAGGGATTGAAAGCATACACGTTTACGGCTTTAGGAATTTCTTCAAAGTTCTTCTTAAGTTTGATATTTAGGCATTGTTAAATCCTTGACAGATATGAACATTTTGTTATTTCTTCTTGGTATGAAATATGTGGGAGTACAGAAACAGACTTTGACAGAGAAGGGAACCAAAAGCATATACACAAACCAGATTTTTACTCTCAGGGATTAACTGAATTTGCAGAAATTTCCTGAAGTACTTTTCCTGGAGAACTGTTTATGGTTTTCTGCGTTCTCCTCTCACTGTGGTCATAAAATAGTCATGAACCAACAGTGTTATCAAGTGGTTTTTTGTGTTCCTTAACTAGCACAAGCTCATGAGACTAGCTCAAAGGACATGGTAAGAAGTCACAGCAGCTCCTTCATTTCCATTTTCAATGTTGATCAAAGTTCAAGCAGTGACATCTGAGGTGTGTTCCCTCAAGTCTTTGTGCTGTTTCTGTAGCAGCAGATTGGTAACTCCCTGTCTAAACAACCACCAAATCTACAGAACAAGTGGAGCTTGATCCCATTGTATATTTTAGGCAGGCATTGGATTCATCTCTGGAAACAGCTACAGTGAAATCATACAACGTGATACTTAGAGAAATCTGAGTTGCTGTAATTAAATTCAGCATGAGATGTCTTACCATAGGTGGGGTTTTTTGTCCCTTATCTCTCACTAGTTCTTCTATTGCAATATATTTCATTTGTAAATTGCATAGAGATGACAGTGCACATAGGCTTAATCTGGTTAGCAATAATGAAGGACAAGAGATAGTGAAAAATCTTGCTTAGAAATTAATTGGCTTTAAGAGGAACTAGAAATGAACTTTCAAAGCGGACTTCTTGTACTATAAAATAAGATGGTCAGTGCCAATGTAAAATAAATATAATGGAGCAGTGGCAGAACTGTGTAGAGGAATCTGTCTTTCATTATTTCTATGTCCAGCTGAAGTGGACATGAATTTTTGTCTCAGCTGGAGTCAGTGAAAGTTGTGACTTTTTTTTTGGAAATGAAAGGTATTTGTTCTGACTGAAAGTGCTTCTGCTCAGATTGGTTTATCTTACAGTAATCACTTGATGTGGTTATATAGTTGGCAAATCACTTTTAAACTGCTATATGATTGGGAAAAATCAGTACATACATGCACAATAAAATTAAGTCATAGAATTTTATTAGTCACCAACTTAACACTGAACTACTTGAATAGGTTTTTAATTCAAGCTATTTTCTAATTCATCTTATGTAAGTGCTGTTATAGCAAATACAGTGATTTTGACTGTATTTCCTTAGGGTATCTCTTGTCCAGAAAAACATGTTTTTAATAAAGATGGGTCAGATTTTGAACAAGAAGCTTTTGTATTCATTCATGGCTGCAAATTCACTTTGAACCAGGACTACATTCAGTTGTTCCTGGATGGTGCACTAAGTCCTGAGTAGCCTTGCCCAGTGCTCCCATTCTACTCCATAGACAGTTAATGTTAATAAGGAAGACTCTGGGTGAAAGATGGGGATAATTGACATAAGTAGAAGGAAGGAATCATATACAGGGAATAGGGGGAAGAGGAAAAGAAGGAACTGAGAGAGATACCAAAGAGGCTCTGCTTTAAGGAGAAATGTTGATGACTATTCAAGGCATGAAAGAAAAAAGACCTAGAAGAGGGAGTGTGGGTAAAATGAGTAAATGATGTTTCAGACTTCTCTCATATTTTGGCAAGGCTGTGAATTTAGCTTTCCATGACAGTAGTTCAGTAGATTATATGTGGATTGCACTTCTACAGACTGGAGACATCTGAGTGTTTGTCCTAAAAATGTCCCAACAGACTGAAGAAGATGTTGATTTTTAAAACTGGAATGTGCTTGACATGTTTATCTTATACGTGTGCATCACGAGGAGAAGCTGACCTTTCATGCTTGGATAATTAGACATTTCCTACTGGATCAGTTTTTATCTAAACAGAGGGTTTCTTTCAGTATAGCACCATCTCTGAGGTGGGCTGTGCAAGCAGCAGCCTTTAGAAGAAACCATTGGTGTCTGCTAACTTGTATACTCCATAAATAACCTGCTGGGACCAACTGTGGCACGTTCAGCATGTGTTTAGTCTCTGAAGCCTAGTGATTAATATTCCCTTAGTCACTTTCTGAGTCTTGGTCTCCCACGTGGCAGTGTGTAGAGCTGCTGCCATATCACAGAACCAGCTAAGGACATTCCCCTTCAACAAGGAGTTGGCTTTAATTAAATTTCTGTGTCTGGGAAATGAAAATCTAATTTTCTTTTTGACATTTTCTATATTACTACTTAGACAAAATTATGAAAATAATTAATCCCTATGAAGCAGACATGAGCATTATAAGGGGTATGAAAATATTGCATATAAATAATACTACTAATCACCAATCTGTTATAATTTATTGATGCAAGTTCTTATTAAAACTCTTAAATCAGATTTGTTCTTGATAAAGCAGATGTGTCAAATGATTGCACAATGTAGGTGCAAGTGAGGGTTATAAAGAGTAACATAGTTCAAACTGCACTTCAATAAATTCTATCTTCCCGGAAATGTATTTAAAGATAACGGATAAATGGGGGTAAAGGAGATAAGGTGTTCAATTTAGGAAAGAGATTTTCATTCTGTATCTGGGTCAAATACAGTCTAATATAGCGATGAATGAAATTGATGATGGGTGAAAGGTCTGTATGCAATAACAATATTCTCATTCTGGTCCATGGAGAATCCATGTTCGCATTATAAAAGCAGTCGTGTCACCTTGTGTCATTTGGCAGCCTTATTTCCTTCTTATAAGCATGGAAATTGTTATTAAGTATTAACTATAATGAGCTACTGCCACTGTGTGATAACAGAGTAGTCTTATTTGGAAATAAACCTACTTTTTATACGCTAGAAAATATATGTGTTTAAGCAGATGGTGAGTTTTAATATGATCTTGTAAAGGAATTATTTAGAGGCTTACAGTTAGCTTTTTTATTTTGATGCCTGATAAATTTGGACTGGTTTAGAAATATTTATGTTTCATTTCCCAGTCTTAAAACCAATGTAGCCTCAATATTTAAATGAAACTAACAGGGCAATAAGATCTGCCAGAACAATTTCATATCCCTATGTTTACTGCAATATTTTATGTTTTGACCTCTAAAAGGAAACTAATATTGGAGTTTGCAGAGTTTAGATGAATAGCACATCTGGACAGAATCAGAGACACCTTCTAAATAGGGATTTTCCTAGTACATGATTCAGTATAATTCATACTCAAGGTAGGGAATAAAAGGCAGATGTGATACAGTTAGTTAAGAATTATTGTGGAGCTTATATTTTGCTTATACATTATTTAAATGGCTTGAAAATGAGGGCGAACTAAGTTCTCTTATAAGACTTTCACATTTCTGAAATGCTTATGGAAATGTAACTTGCCAGACCCTTGCTAGTCACGTCTTACACAAACAATTTGAGTTTGAACAATATTCACACATTCTCTGTCGGTATCTTTGCATGCCTTGCTTACTGCAAATGCTCATGGATAAATTTCAACAGTAAATAATAAGTTGTTCTACCACACCATTCACAAGATTACATAATATGTGGAACGTTATGCATCAGGTGCCTTGGATAGGCCTAGACTGAAGCAGCAAGATGCATGCTATAATCTGTTTATTTGTAACCCAGGTCAGAGTGATAGGAAATAATTATATTTGAAACTGAGACCATCTAGCAGCATCCTATGTGCTCACAGTCACCCACTATCTGCCTGTCAGTACCTGTTTTCTTCTCTTTTCTGTTCCCCTTTGCCCTAGATGTCTCTTTTTAAATGTCATAAAAAATGAGGCACTGCTATAAAAGCAATGACCTGGCAAAGTGTGCAGTTCTTGCCACTTGATGCACACCTCAGCTACTCCACCTTCAGCTTTGTGGTTCACACTACATGAGACATCAGTGCTTCAATAATGCTTTTACTGTTAGACTTTTACAGAAATCACTAAGATATCCAGGGCCGAATTTTACTGTATTAATACCAAACTGGTAATCTGAAGAAAGGCTCACACACATTTAATATATGTCATTGTGAATATGAATTCATTTTATATATGTGTAAAACACAAATAGCTTAGCTGAAGGTGTTAAAAACCAGACAAATTAAGTAACTAGGAAATTGTGAAAAAGGTACACACAGTAAAAGTCTCCTGTTTAATTGTTCTGATTTCTTTCTCTATTTGTTCCTTTATTTTTTTCAAAAGACTAGACTTATCCTGATTCTATGCTATTTCTTTTCAAGACTTATTTATTTTTTTCTTTCTGAGAAGTAAAATATTTGCTATTCTGTCCTTCACTGCCATTCCCTTTGTTGTCAACCCACCTCTTGCCATATTTGCTGATCCCTAAATATTGCTGGCATGCCCTCTGATTGTTTTCCATCTTTTTCTGTTGCTCTTCATATCTCCTTTTGTCTTTCTTTTCTCTCCCTCACCTTGTCATGCCTTGCTGTCTCCTTCTGCCCTCTTTTTTTCTAATTGTGATTCCAGTCACTCTTGATCTCATCTGTAAGGACCACAAAGCCCCTGGGCAGATAAAACTGACTCTGGAGGCGGAGTAATGAAAAGGGGTCACTTCTGAGGGTCAGTTTTATTGTCCGCGATCACTAGGAGAAAGGCGTTTGGTATTGCTCCTTGGCCGCATAGGTGAACCAGCCAAGTCTTATTGCCTGACCTTTTTCTTTCCCACCTGGTGAGCAGGAATATTCTCATTCACTAGTTGCATGCCTGGCACTGTGACTGCATATCCCCTAGAACGAGGCAATACGGGTAGCTACAAGTGAAGGCTGTACGCTCTGATAACTTGGCCCAAGAGAGCTGCTTGGGAAAGAAAATCATGTGTCAAATGGAGGGGAGAGCTCAGATGCTTGCTTATTTGTTATTTGACAAACACATGATGTTTCCTGCATTATCCTTACCAGGAAGGAAACAGTAAGAGCATGGGGCTTTTTTTTCTCTTCCTATGTAGCCATGCATACACATAAACACACATAGGCACAGCCTTCAGCAGAATTTCTGGCCAACTAAAACACACACTAAAGTACCAAAAAGTTGCAAAGTCCTTTTGTTTGCTTTCTACTATATTTGTAATATGAATGAGTGCAATACCAGGTACAAAGGAAGTTCAGGTAGTCAGGTAAATAGGCTGCCTGGCACAGTCAGATTTTGCTTTTCATGATCCATTGCTCCAAGTAATATCCTCTGTTGATATCACTGCTGGAGGAAAGCTGGAAATGATGGAGGCGTTTTTGGTAATAGCTGCTAGCAGGGAGACAATATTTACCAGAGAGTCTGCGATGAGACTCTCAGGTAAATAATAGGCATTTTAGAAAAACAACCTAATTATGTATTTAATCGCTTGGAGCCGTTCCAGTCACTTGGGAAAATAATGTGCATTTTGTAAATCTGCCTAATTATTTATTTGGGAAGGAAGTCATTCTAGCCTCTGAGGTAAGTCATGTGAATTTTTTGATTTTCTATATAGATATGCTATGCTTGAGAATGTCGGTATTTTAAAAACAACCACCCTACCATCCCAAAATACCAAAAAGCTTTGTATAGAAGCTTTCTACTGCAGAGAACACAAAAATGTGTTATTAGTAAATGCAATGGTTTGTCTACTTTTCTATCCAGTGCTCTACTATTTCTGTAAAGGCTTCAAACTTTATTCTGCTTTAACACAATGGGAAGATGGGCAATGAAGTGCAAGCAGCCATGTTTCTATGTAGCACACCATCTGAATAGGGAGTTCTGAGGCCACTAGTGAATCAAGCTAAATCTAGTCAGCAATTATTAAATTATTAAAAACTAGAGCACATTTAAGGCATAGTGGCTTTTCACTGGATGTGACAGTTTTCTCTGCCATACATTCTTCCCTCTCTCAATTTGTGCTTTTTTACTCTAGGTTTTTCCTTAATCAAGAATTTATGGACTAGTTTCCATAGACCTTCATGAAAGCTGTCCTGACTATATTTGCTGTGCATTTTCAAGAGCTACAGAAGTCCACTCGAGAAATTAGTTTTATTTTTTAAAAAAGTTATAAATAATTTTCATCAGAAAATACCTATTTAATAATAAGCAGACTTTTCATAATAGAAAAATCTAGTCAAGAGGAATTATCTGAAGAATCAATTTCTTCACAATGTGTTTTCTTACAAAGTAAATTGTGATTTGCTGCTAAAAATAAAATATACTATCAGCATTTAGAATATTTTTTTTTCAAAACAAATGTAGAATATTGTTTGATAAAAAAACCTTAGTGTATTGATTTGGGAAACTCCTTATCTCCTCTCAACTTCATCGGGATTTATGGGGGTATTGCATTAAACCCTTTTCCCGTCACAGAAGCAACATCAAGTGTCATATTATGCCTATAATTAAACATTTCCTCTAAAGGGCTGAACCTTTTCTGCTCAGTTGGATGACTTCTGCAATAAATAAGAGGAAGAAATTCTAACAGAAACTTCTTATGTCATTCTGTCCCCATTTCTGTGTTTCGTCCTAGGATAATCTGAAATTCCCCCATCTTTTACTCATTGCTTTTATTGCAGGTACCTTGTAGCTCACTCCTTTTTTTCCCCTCTTTTCATAAAAATCTGGGTTTTCTGCTGCGTATATTAGGTCCTTCGCCAATGGAAAGAATATTGCTCATCTGCACAGGAACATGCATAATTAGCACATATGTAACCTGGTTGGTTGGTGTTCAAATGCTTTCCATGTTCATGCATGGACCTGCATACTTCCCTGGATAAAGGAATTTTCATGCATGAACCTCATTGCTAGATAGCATCAGTGTCATCAGGATGGACTGCCTCACTGAACTGCTTTATTATTTCTAGGTAAACCAATTTTCCTTGACTTTTTAGAGTATATGTGGAAATACATCCTAACCTGAAAAACACGTTGTCTAAAAACGCTTTGTGTTCAAAAGTAATTTCAACCCCTCATGCATTGTATGTCTATCCAAATGCACAGAAAGCATAATAGTTTTTCATGTACTGGATGAAGCCCATGAAAGCATTTTCCCTCTTTTGTTTCATGGCATTTAATTCTGAGTCCCAGTTAGGCAACATTCTATAATAGATTTGACATTTAAGTGTTCGAATGTAAAAACCTCCTAAGAAAGCCACCTCCAGTTCACAAAATTATTCTGTTTTTTTTTAGAAAATAGTAGGCATTCACAGCATTTGTAGAATATCTAACACAGTGGATAGATCTGACACTATCTAACTACAAACTGAAGCAGTGCAACATTGGGATTTAGTACAGATAGCAAGGTCCAACCTTAGAGCAGTGTAAAATAGTTTAACCTGTGCTTTCATTTTAGCCATATTGGAGCCTGGATATTAACTAAAATTTGGGAGGGGAACAGTATTGCTCTAGTATGGGACTCCTCTATGCTGGGTTTGTTCTCTAGGTGACATACGAGTTGTATAAGTGCTGTCATCCAACAGATTATGGCCACAAAATTCAGGACAGCCCTTGCTCCTGTTGTGCTGGGAGTTTCCCAACTCCCAGCATGATCCTCCTGCAGCCACTATGTGTGTGTTAAGGTCACTTTGTGTGTCTCACAAAGCAGCCAAAAGCTGTTGATAATCAGTTTGTGCAGATTGAGAGGAAAGTAGGATGATTGAAGTGATATTACATAGAACATAAGGAGGTTTGTACTCATACTTTTCATAGCCTGGAAATCAGGACTGGTGCGTGACCAAGATTTTTCTCAAAGATGATTACTGCTTTAACTATGGTAATTAAAAGTCGTATTATCTCATAGGTAAAATATTTGAAACAACATTAAGTTGCAATTGAGTGTCACAGCTTGTTTGCACCAGAAAACTTTATAGTCCTCTTAGAATAGTATTCTGAAGTATAAATTATTATCCTGCAATTACTGAAGTTACATATTTTTTAAATGTCAGATTTGTGGTAGACAACTCCCAGTGAAACTAATGGGAGTTTGGGATGCATCTTGGTGTTTGAGAATATAAACTAAAATTATGCGAGGTTTAAAATCCTGCTCACCCAAGGTTTAAAAGGGTGGTCATTTGAATCTTGAAATTGAGAAGTACCTAGGATGGGGTAAAGGTTTTGGTTTTACTCATAACATTGAAATTCCTTATAGACAATTCATCCCAGTAATACAGCTCTCTCTTCAGAATGTTTGGGTTGCATGGGCCCATGTATATGTGGGAAGCATCCTGGCCATTTAAATAGAGACCAGGAAACAAAGGATATTTCTTAGGTACTATTGGAAAATGTGGATTTATGCCAACAGTAAAGACAAAATATGATAAAATTCTAGTCCTCAGAATTCACAAGCACAGAAGAATCTTCTTATGAATGGCAATTCAGTATTTTGGAGAAGTTTTAAATATAAAATGTTCTCTAGACCATATGTTGTGATGTATCCAAGGAATCTGAAAATATGGTCCTCTGTCTTTTCTAGTTTCTCACAGTTCTGGTATGATGACATTCTTTTTTAATTCACTCTCTGCTCTATTTTGAGAGGCAGTTTTACATCTGAAATTAAGGCATAGTACTAACAATATGACACATACAGTATGGTATTGTTTGCAGCCAAAAAGTGGTTGCTAATGCACCGGAAAAATTTGGAAGAGATAACGCTGAAATCTTGGCTTGCTTCAGCCTCCCACTTACAAACTGCTGATATGGCAGCATGTAGACATAGACTTACAACCAGAAATTTGGCCAAATCTAAGCAGAATGTAGTGCAATGATTTGCACCTGCAAAGAGTAGTCCTGATTTAACTGGCTTTGAGTATTTATAAAATTTAACTGCAAGTTACTCTAGATTGACATTTCTGGTCCCTGCCTATCGAATTTCCTGTGTGTACAGATATGTATGCATATCCATATTTTGCTTTCGTTTTATGTCTTCTTAACTTCATTGAGATAAAAAATTTATTTTGGGAAGATAATGCAATTCAAATGCACAACTACGTCTTCATTTATCTTTATATTACATTTTAAAATTTTTACATGAAAGTACATACATTATTTAGCTTTATCAGGTAAATATTACTATATTGATTAAATCTTCCTCTGACCATTTTTCAGTATAAACCTGTGACCTTTTCTGAATTTTTCGATCCACTAGTGAATTGCTTTACACTGTAGTTGAAATCCAATCACACTACCATATATTGAATATATATATATTAATAAAATAAAGCAAAATATGATTGAAATCAAACTGATTGTTTTTAAGAATTAACTATTACTGTAGTTATCCAAGTTTAAATATCTGTTATTGAAAGATAATTCTCTTAAGCACATATTGTAGATTCTGAAATTCTGCCAAGAGGCATTCCCCTTATTTTAATAAGTCCTTCCCTATTCCTTCTAAGAGGCTGGAGAAATGTAACTTTGCAATATAAATATATACTTTGCCTATTAGATTTAAAAGAGGTTTTTTTCTTGCCCTTGAAGAATGAGATCTTCCAGGTTTTTTGAGACAGTCATCACTCAGAAACTCCCCTTCTCTAACAGTCTTAACTCATTTTGTTGAAGACAGAGTAGAAAATTTACTGCCAAAACAGTTGTTTCCATTTCCATGTTTGTAAACTATAACTCTGGCTTTTGAGTGTATAGTTTATAATAGGTGTTGATAGCCTATATGCAAAAGGGTAAATGTAAAGTCGAGTAAGCTTCCTGTGTGGCTGCTCCCAAATGCCACTGTGTGCTGTTTCCCTTGTGCGCCTGCTCAGCCAGTCTTACTCCTGAAAAGGTCACTTATTGTATTTGTGTGTCACATTGTGTAAGGCATTATGTATTCGTGTGATCATTTATTAGTTGTGTGGTTATGTGCAGTTATAGCCACTTTAATCAACTCTCCTGTCCTTGTCCCAGCAGGATTTAAGCAGAGTGCCTTACAATTCCAGACCTCTGAGAAATATCAAGTTGCACAGTTTTTAGTATAACTTGCAAGAGAAACATGTTTTCTTTTTCATGTTTTTGTCATTTCACAGTGTGCACAAGCAGTGCTAAAAGTTAGATTTGTTGAAGAGCAGGTCTGGCCACAGTTTTGCACTAGAGCTGTGCTGATTAGATAGATCTTGCAAAGCTAAGGAACAAAAATGGAAGCTTTATGTTCTTAGGGAAGAATCCTTGATTTCCATTGGCGCATACTTTTAGCTTACAGCAGACTTTAAGATTATGACGCTTTTTATATGTCGGAAATCTACTTTGCATAATTTGAGAGGTTTTTAAGAAAAATTATACTATTCCTCTCCCTCAGGGCCCTCTACAGTTGGAATGTTAGTACTAAGGGAGCCTGCTTCTACAGGCAGATGGATATGAAAAATAATACTAATAAAATTTGTAAAACTCTTTTAAACATTTTTATAGGAATATATTTGTAAAATATATATAGAATATAGCATGAATTATGGCATTTTATAGCTTAATATTGCTCAGTTAGGATGACTCTCATAGTTCCCTCATGGTTTTGCCACTGTTTATTTTGTCCATTACAAACTCATGTTAAGCATTTTCTATAAACATAAATATATACATTTGTCAGGGACTGGTATGCATATATATGCAAACAGAATACATAAATGTATGCACTCATACATGCACATAGGTGTGTATAGAAAGGTATAGCTTTGGGATTAAAAGTTAACAAATATCAGAAATTGTCCTACTGCTTTTCCTGCTTTATTTAATGAAGTCATATTTTCCTTTAAAATATTGCTCCACAACTCCAAATTAAGCCATTTGGATATGATTCTTTATGTTAGAAGAACTGAACTGCTGACTATTAAGAAACTATGAACATTTAACATTATAATGTAAATCGTGCAAACTTTGCAAGTGGCTCAGTTGTGGTAGAAGTTTCTGCCTCTATTTTTCACTGTTTTTAAATGTTTCATTCATATATCCTTTCTTCTGTGATGGAATATTATGCTTTTTTTTTCTGTTTGTTGTTTTGTTCATTCATTCTGCATTTTATTTTAAAAAAGAATAGCACATTTTTTTTTACCATAGTGTGGTACAATGTAATATGAAACTCATGTAGGTAGAGGAAGAGGAATGAAGGTGAGAATAGACATGAAGATAAATAAGCAAACATAAAGAAAAGATGGAAGTGGACTCCAACCAGTAAGAATAGCTACAGAAGTCAAAAGGAGACTGTTGGCTGCAGGGAGAAGACATGGAATTGGCACTATCTCTTTCTTCCATAATCTTCAGAGGGTCACAGTGGTGTGATTCAGTGTGAATACCCCATTCTGGGGAAAGTTGCAGTGTAAGTGGTACTTTCCTTCTCTCCACCTTTTGGCCTTCAGGGGTAAAACTATAGAGATGTTCAAGCCAACACTCTGACAATTGAAGGGGACTTTCAAACAGCTATTGTTTTGCTGTGATTGCCTCTTCCATTTGTAGAATGGCTGTTTTCTCAAACCACCTCCTTAGTTTTACTCCATAGCTGCCCATTTACTCATTTTGCACATCCTGTTAATTCACATTTTCTTCTGGACTATGGGGTCATTCACTTGTCTTCCTTCTTTTTATCTTAATTCTTCTTAATGACACCCTTCCCTTACCCTAAAACAACATTTAAGGTATAAATTATATTTGACAGTAGGGCTTTCTTAACTCCATGTGATGTTTATGTCTCGTCACTTCTTCATGTCTGTGTCCACTTTACTTAAAACCTATGTGGTTAACTTAAAGCAAGGGTTTGTTTGCCAGTCTAGCTCAAGGGAGTTTTATTGGTCCTTACTATTGTAAGCTCAAATATTCACAAGAAATGGAAAAGGCAGATAAAGGAAAGTTTTAAGGGAAAAAAAAAAGGATGCATTTTAGAAGACTGCAGAAAACATTTTAAAAGACAGATTCAGTGAGAAGGATACAAATATGCATACAGAGGTGAATCAAACATTGCAAAGGTTTGCAAGACTTAAAGATGACTGGCTGAGTCACTAAATGTAGGTGAAAAACAGAAGCAAAACTCCAATACCATTAGATATTGTGGGAATTACATTGGAGATAAATATAAGCACAAGAAAACATTAGTAGAAAATTATTCTGTCATCTAATTTTGCTGGCTAGTGAGAATCTATATGGCTATTAAGCTCTGAGTGGTTAGCATCTTGGAAACCCTGCTGAAGGACACAAAGAGATCACAGTTATTAGAAGTGAAATGGGACACAATGGCTCTATTAGAACCCCCATTTCTAATAGTGCTTTCCTGCTCTCTGAAGCAGGCAGCACGGCATCTGTTTCTTCACTGTAAATGGCTGAGTATTCTCTGCAAATAATGCAATCAACTGCATTACTGATAATGCTTATAAAATCCTTGGTGATGGGGAAAGGACCTTTGTTACCTCGGATGTCAGTTCCAGGGGGAAAAAAATGGAGCTAAGGCTTACAAAACTGTTAATATTGTGACTCTAAAACTTGGGTTTATATGAAAAAAAATCTGTAAGAAATCTGGATGTCTGCCTTAGTTATGAAATAGAACACTTCTGAACAGTGGTCTAGCTGGGAGAAAGAACATTAGTGATAGATGGAAGCATCAATGAGATATGTAGTCCTGAAAGAGTTCTCTGTCAGCAAAGGCACTGGTTTTGAAAAATGGTGCTAAAAGTGATTCTTGAGCATTTTGGTTTTATGTGCCCATGTGTTTCAGGCTAACAGCACAGACCATTAATGAAATATTAGCAAAATGTATTTCAGGTTTCTTCTGAAATCATATCAGAACTTGCATTTATATGTTAGATGTGAGATCAGACCTCTAGACTTCAGAGCATAAACTGAATGTGGAAATATTTCTGTTACTTTACTGCTTTTTTTTTTAACAGAAATTGTATTGTGTCTGGTCGCTATAGAATTTGTGGTGAATTGTAACTTACTTGACTTTTTCAGTATGACTTTATAATCAGAGTTACTTAGTGGAAATTTGGTGCTAAAACTCATCTCCTGATTGTGCAGATGGTATGGATTTGTAGATTCATGTCTGGAAGTCAGCAGGTGTTGCCAAAATGCAAATCAAACTGCAAAATAGCAAACATTTCAGAGCTCCAAGGGCAGTGACATGGCTGATTGCTCTATTGGAAGCATCCTTGATGAAAAGCTACTCTAGCTCATAAGAGGAAATCCACTTCCAGGACAAAAAGTAAAGATGAATAAAGTTATTCAGCCTGAGAGGAGTCTGTGCTGGTATACCTAGCACTGACTAGATCATCTTATAAGTCCTGCCAATGTACACTTATCCTGAAGACCCTTGGTCTTGCTACTTGGCATCCTTTCTGTGCACCTTCAGGTCTTGCCAGTTCAGCTTGTTCTGTTGCAGTATTGCCTCTCAAGTTTACAGGAATACTTAAATGGCAGGTATTCTTTCAATTCTTTGGTTTTAACATCTCATTGCTCCCCTCATTATCTCTCTCCCAAACCTTTGTGTTTTCACTTCTCATCTCTAGTCAGCTGAGATCTCCTGATGTCTTCAGGGCAGTGACATTCTCTCTCCACTATTCAATTCCCTCCCATGTAACTCTCTTTATCTGCACTCTGTACCTAGTTGTATTCTTACTGGTCCATTTCCTCTCAGTTTGTGATTGAACTTCACCAATTTTCTTTTTCTCTCTTCCAGACCCTCACTGTTTTATAGCTTTGGCAGCACTAAGTGTCTAATTTGCTTTCCATCCTCTCTTTTTAACTCCATCGGCCAGCTTTACCTTTCACTCTGTTCTTTGGTCTTGTTATGCCTCCTCCCTGCGTTTATCACCTCTCACCTCCACTCCAATTATAAACACTGAATAGGGAAGCAGTTGGCAGTCAGCTTTGTGACTGCTAATGTCCTTTGAATGAATCAGAACCTCTGGAATGAACGAAACATAGCCCAGTTTAATTTGGCCTAGCTGTGTCTTTTTTTAAGTGCATGGGTCCCAATCATGATTCCTGGTGTCAGCATTTTCAGTGGCCTTGTGTGTGAGTGATGGCCCTCACACTGTTCCTTGGCACAGGTACTGTGATCAGTGCATTTCAGGGTTTGGGTTTGGGTTTCTTTGGAAGGGGAAAGGGGGTTGCAGTGAAGGAATCTTGTCTTTATTTTCTCTGTTTTCTTTTATTCCCATCCCTGAATTTCATTATTCTCTTTCTAATGCCCTTTTTAAAAATTTTGATCACCTCTACAGCAAAATCTTTTGAAGATGAGTTCTGTTCTTGACAGTGCAGAAGGTAGTCAGGCTTGGCATTGCAGTGATTTCTCTCCACTGCAGGATTCCATAATGAGTGGTTTCCCTAGAATTTCTGATTCCTGGTTGATTGACTGTGATATCTTAAGAACATAGAAGCACCGACTGAAAAATTTCTCACAACCAAGTAATTTAAAAGTCAGTCATTTTTGTGGATTCCCTGCCATCTAATACATTATGAGCTCTTATATCCCCCTTTCCCTTGGACACTTACAAGATACCTTTCCTGTATCCATCTGCTTATTTTTGCAGGGCTTGTGATAATTTTAATTTGTACTACTCTGCAAAATCAGTCAATCTGTTAATGAACTGTGTGAATGTGTGGTATGGAAAGGTGAGGGAAGAGACTGTTACATAAACCCAGTAATATAATATTTTAAAAGTCCAACTCCTAAGGCATAATGTCAAATGTGTCCTAATGTCTTAGCGGTAGCTCAGGTTTTTTCCATACTACCATTCTGCTGATGCAGGGAAAGGCAATTGCATTACCTTCACAATGACTTACGGTAGTAGTAATTACATATATGATGTTATTAGATCCTCAACATCCTGCATTATGACAGTTATGATTGAGTTATTGATGACTTCATTAATTCAGTCCAGAGGACAGAAGTTTAAATATGACTTTTTAAGATTTTCACATATAGGCTTGACAGTCTGAAAGATGTCTTAATGTCTAATTTACAGTTCTTTGAAATCACCAGCTTTTCCAAACTTATTAGTTTCAACAGTTATTAGGAAATAAAAGTCAATTAGCACTTTCAGTATAGACCATGAAAAGATATTTCCCCAAGGTGTAAATGTGTTACTTTGTAAAACTGCTAGCCAGTTACGTCCTGTCAGTACCCAGGATGTGAAAGCTTTGGCTACATCTAAATAATGAGAAAATCAGTTTACACTTCACATACTGAAATCAGTCAGTAAACAAAACTTCCCAGCATCCTTTGGAAAGCTGTGAGATATGCTGTGCTGTCTCTCCCATTAACAGGTGGGTAACTTAAACGCTGTGAAACTTTCACATACACATATTGAGTGCATGAAAGGAGTGACTTTCAGTGAATATATTAATATTTTCTAACCTTCTGAAAGTGATATATTTATTCCCTGGAGAGGAGAAAAACCCTACTTTACTGAGACTCCTAACTGAGCCAGAGAGAGGTGGTGGTTAGCATTAACCTTCCAGCCATCCCATACTTCTGTTGTGGCTTTATGTGTTAGAGGAGAAACATGTGTTTTCAGTCCAGTTCCTGTTTTCATATAGTTTCTTCATTCCTTTTGGCTTGTTCTTTCTTTTGTCCTCATTCTCTCCTTTGGTCCTTTGGCCATTCCTTTTATATCAAATGAAAAGAGATCAGCTTTTCAGGATAAGTCCTTTGGTAAGAGATGTCAGCCCAGCAGCTTTCTGTCTTTGCTTTTAACTCCTTGCTTTAATGTTTGGAAAGACCTTTGCTTTTCTGGAAGGAAACAGTCATTCAGGGTGAATTTCTCTTTTTGTTTTTTTAAATTTTATTTCTGTCGGGGAGAATGTTCACTTCTCCATCCATTGAAAAACAGACATGGATTTTCATATCTTGGCAGCTCTACAGCAATCCCATTAGAAAGACCTGCAGAAGGTAACAAGCTCTTAATCAATGCTGAGTTAAAAATGGCAAAATAAACTTGCTTTAATTGGGCCAGGACCACAAGAGCCAGGATTTAACTTCCACAGAGTTGAGTCACTATCATCAACCAATGCAAGTAGTGACTGTTATTTTGTTGTCATAAATCGAAGATGCACAGTGGCAGGCAAGATGATATGTTAAAAGGTCATGTACTCAGCATCAGAATAACAAAAAAATACTTGCTGTCATTAAAAAAAAGCTGAAAAATATTATGAAAGGCTTTATCTAGACTACTCTTTTATGTTTTTATTTTAAATGAATTTGTATGTGGCTTAAAAGAAGCTTATGATGTTTGTTCATCTCTGTGGTTATTTGCTGAAGTGCAATAATAGCTTAGAATACACATGCAGTTTGTTTGGGTTTTTTTAATACACGTATCTAGACTGTTAGAAAATTACTTTTTTAATTAAAAAATTAAGTATTAAATATTCTTCTGAATTACATAAACTTGCTATTATTCAGCCTGATGTACAAAGCTGAGAGGTGTATTTTACTGATAGGAGAGGATAAAGAAGATTAAATGGCAGCATTATTATTCTTATAATGAAGGTGATCTAACCTTGCTGTATGCTTAGCTAAGAAAGGTGACTTTCACCTTTATACAGGAGAGTCTTGTGGAAGACTGTTCCTGTAGCATTGTGGAAGACTGGGGTTTTTGGATTGAATGTTAGCCATCATGGGCAAATGAATTATAATAACTGTCATGTAAAACATGAACTTGTTTAAAGATGGATTCTGCACTACCTTCGACTCTGTCCAGTAATTTCCATCTGTGGGGTTATATATCCACTATACAGAGTTGTAAGGGTGGAAAAAGTCTGACAACTTGAGTCAAGTTTCCTCACTCTCCTCTCTCACTAGTGGTGTATGTGAATGGCTTCACAAGTGCGAGGTCATGTTTAGAATGTCCCAGTCATATAAAAGAGAAACTCTAGGGACCACATTTTTCTATTGTGTTTATCAGTGTCAATTTTCAGTAGTGCTACTTAGTTCAATTTCATGTACTCCAAATTTACCTTTTATCTTAGTATAATTAAACAGCATTCTGCTTCTATATTTTGTCCATACACTTTGATGTAGTTAAAAACTAGTAATACTGAATTGCTTCTACTGTGTGGGATGTCACAAAAGAATAGTTCAAGTGGCTTGCTGTGGGGCCAGGGCTACAAGCTTGAGTCTTGTCCTGAGCTTTTGCTTTAACACCACTCTGTCACTGGTGACCTTGTCCTTTGAGCTAGGAAATCAAAGGCTTCTGCACACATCAGCCACATCATTTTATTGTGTGCTATCAACCACAGAAAGTGACCTAATTTTTTTTCCATCAGTGATAGGCCAATTGTCAAATGGCCTTTTGTTTCTATGAAATGCTTTGTGCACAGCATTGAAAACTACTTTGCATTAAATATTTGATCAAGATTTTTAAAAATTCCATAAGAATCTTAACAGTTGAGCAATTTTTATTCATATAAAGACCACGGTGCAGTATAGCTAGTCTCCCTTCACCAGCTGCTGAATCCCTATTAAGATATTTCCCCCACCTTTTAACTACATTTGTCATTGGAGATTTCCACCAAATTCCATTAAATTCTGGTACTGTGCACAGTAAATAGCCATGAAAGCACCATGCTTCTTAGCACAAATCCTCAATCCCCTGCTAACACCTTATATTACAACTGTCTAATTACCATGTTCTGCAGTAACCTTGTGGGACTTCCATAGGTAATTAGAACTCCATAGCGTTTCTGCAATAATCCGGTAAGGACCTCTTAACTAGAAAGAATTATGTGGTACTAATATTTTTGCACCCACGTGTTCTTCACAGTTAATTGTTTCAATTAATATTTGGCAGCAATTAAGAAATTCATAAAGATTCATAAACTGAGACAATTTCAGGAAAGTTTTAAGGCAAAAATGTTGTAGTTGTGATTACTTAAAGATGCAGGGCACTTTAGAAAAATTAAATTCCTGGTTCATTAAGCTATTGCAAAAGTAGATTTTTCTGTTACTGCTAGGAGAGATGCCTTAACTTGCTCCTTTGTCCCTTTAAGACTGTAGTATTTGGGTAAATTCTCTTTTCTTTCCTTGGAAGTTTTACCAAGTAGTTGTAAATGAAAAAGCTACATGAGTTAGAAAGCATGTTGAGTATGCTCTGATACTGTTTTACAGACTAGTCTTTGATAACAGTGAGTAGTAAGGAAAGCTTACTACTTTACTTACTACTTACAAATCAAGGTGTTTCCTTGATTCTGGATGTCTTTGTTTCACTTCAATCTCACCTTCTCCTTGTTTCTCCTTTGAGAGTTAAGGATTCCACATGCTCTGCAGCTGTAGAGGCCCTGTGTACAGTGCACATGCTGCACACACTGGAAATTGTACAAGTCCTTCAAACCTAGTATATAAATACTACAAATTATTCTGATTCTTCAATCCTGTACAATCAATGTCAAGCCAGTGGTATTTCTATAGAGCTGTGACAATGTAAAATCTGTGCAAGAAAGAGAATTACTCCATCATTTATGAGGTACACAGGGATGTAGAAAGCAGCTTTGATCCCCAAAACATAGGTTGCTCCCCTCAACCTTTGGGCAACCCTTCTGCACTCTCACTTTGGTGCTTCCTAGGGAATCTTCCCTTTCTTTGGAGTGATGTCAGACACACCCAGTTGTTCTGACACCAGGATAGAAGCGGCAGCCTGAGGAAGACCAAGAAGAGACAGTGGGCATGTGAGAGTGGGTACATTTCTTCCCATTGTGCCCAGAATGTGGTTTTCTTTCCACACTATCCTTTTCTACATTGTCAATTTTATGCTCTATCTTGAACAGAAAGACCTAATGCTTTTCAAATGTGTGTGTCTCTTCATATGTACCAACCCATTTCATTACTTAGCTACCAGTAGGGTAATGACCACCATTTGTTACTTTCCTATCAATAAGATAATGACTACATATAATGGTTATCTAGCCATACCCTTTTAGTCTTAAAATATCTCATATTTTTGTTCATTGTTGTTTCCTGCTTTTTTTATTGTGTAATTGTAATTATTGTTTAACTGTAATATCCTGTAAAATAAGAGGAGGTCTGGAAGGAGTCATTGGACAGGTTGATTAGAAGGTCACTTATTTTTCTTGCATTAAAAGGACAGAAAACAAATGCCATGCCAATTTATCATCATATGTAAACTTTGATTAAACAATTTTTTACTATCTCAGTGTGAGTGGCTTTTGGCTTCCGAGCAGATTACTGAAATTAAGAACTTTAGCACAAAATAACGAGTCATTTGTTTAGATGATTATTGAATTAAAAAGTCCAATGTGGAAGTCACCTTAATTAAATATAAAATTGAGTCCGCTGAACCTCTGTGCAGTTTCAAATCAGAGCATGATGCTTCTCTAAAATATCATAAATTGCTCCTATTCTGCCAGTTAGTTCTGCTGCTTTGTAGCCAAGATTATAAGTTAGACTTGATTAAAATAAAACGAGTTGTTTCTTAGATTGTGATCCATGGACCCTAGTCAATGCAGTCTTCCCTTACTGACTTTTTATCTAGTGTCATGTTATGAATTTAATTTATATTGTAAAGTTTCCAAAGAGGATGCATTATAACAATCTTAAAACTGTAAGAGGAATAGATTTATATTTATGTGATTTCTTGCTATTTCTACAGCTTTGAGAAGGTAGTATATTTTCTACTTGATATATCTAAGTGCGTAAAAGAGCAAGTACATAGGTGAGGAGGTATGTGCACATGGAGGACCACATGTAGTTTTGCCATGACAGCAGGCAGTCACCATGTAAAATTCTCAGTGTAGTCTCGGGAAGATAGTACAAAATGTTCTCGGAGTGAAAATATATCACCAAAAGAATCCCTCTTACGTGGATGAACATTTGAATAATGTCCATACAAATCACTGTTCTTAGCGAATGGGCTGTGGCTTCTGTTTCTTACTGAACAAAAGAAAATTTACTGGCTGCCACAAAGTGTGGATAAAATTCAGATTTAGTGATGCCAGCAGCAAATGCACCAGAATTTATATGTTTCCACAGGGTAGGATTTTGACACAGCTGTTGTATATTTTCACAGCCTAAAGCAAGGACACTGTCACTGTTGCTGTATTGCTGAATAAGTTCTGCATTGGGTGGGGTTTTTTCCTTTTGTTTCTTTTTCTTTTTTTTCCCCTTTAATTTATTTATATGCTTTACAGAGAAATTGTTTCCATGAAATACTTAATACTTTTTCTTCCCCAAACAAATCTTTGAAAGATAAAAAATCTGATTCTAGGCATGCAAGGTTATAAGAATTCTCTGAACCTCCAGGAAATCTTAACTGAAGGTACATGCTACTTTTTTCTACATGTACAGCTTATTCTCCTATGACATGGAATTAAAATTTCTGCAACAAATAGCAAAGCAGTGCTTCTTGGCATAGCAAAAATGAGTGTATGCATTATGCTCACAGAAGAGTTTTGCCTGTCCATGTGAGTTCTTACTTCTCTGGAACTGACCTTTGAAATTTCCTCAGTTTCTCAGAGCTTTGTTTAACAGCAAACAGAGACTATGTACATGTAATTTCTTAAAGTTGGGGGTGGGGTGGGAGGATGCTGGTGAATAGACACACACTATTGATCCCTTTCATGGATGCATGCTAATTATGATGAGCCTGGGCAGCCCATACGTATAACCCATGCCAGCTCGGTCACAAGCCTAAGCAGTAGTCTTCATAGGACCAGAAAATGGATAGACAAATGCCCATTTCTTCCCAGGGAAGTCAAACCTCCCTGGATGTATTGACACTGTGCTATGAAGAAAGTCTGTAGAGTCTCCGCTTTGGAGACAATCCAATGTTTTTGCAAGGGCTGAATGAACTACTCTCTAGACCCAACTTTTTACAATTTGCTGAGCTCAATGAATCTTTTCTTTTCTCCTTTCCTCCTCATACTTCTTTGTTACTTTTAACAATGTGTAGTAGAAAAATTGGCAGTTACTCAATGAAATCACTGTTAAGCTTACACCAAAAGGAAGATTTTTTTTGTGAATTTGCACTTCCAAGAAGATGTCACAGTTTTCAAACGAGCTGGTGAGACTCTGAGTTAATGCTTTTTGAATAGCTTGAATAAAAGGTTGCCCCTGAGTCTGTAAAACAGAAGCAGTGAGGCACAGTACCTCCTGGAGTTCCCTTTGGCCAGTTTGTCTTTGCTCTGCCCTTAACTTGGGTCTTTGTCTGTTGGGCACAATCTTGAGCAAAGAAGTCCTCAATACAGCTTAGAAATATCAATGGAATGTGGACTCTGACTGATTTATTGTTCCTCCTTTTTGTTTATCTACATCAAAACAGAGTTGGCTCACAGTATTTCTTTGCTTTGTCATTACTTTTCTTCAGGGCTTATTCATTTAAACTTCAGGAGGTAAATGCCACATTTACCTCTTTTTTTTTTCCCTTTTTTTTTTTTCCCTGTTATTGGTGTACATCCTGCTACTTGTAAGATGGCATTTCTATCACAATTCTACATGGCCACCAGAACAAACCTGCTCCTTGGCTGTAATATGCAAAAAGCTATACAAAGCATTGTTAATGGAGTGAAGCAAAGTGACTCACATGTGACATTTGTTCACCTGAAGATTAAGTGGACATTGTGATGACCCTGATGAGAATGTAAGTGAAAAAGAAAAGGAAAAAAATGTAGGTAGGATCTTGCAGGGTTTGTATATGTGTTAAAATGGAGATATTCATCAATATGCACCAAGGCCTTTCCTTTCTCCAATGGTTCCTCCCACCCCAGTCTATGAAGTACGAATTGATGCCTTTTCTTTGTAGAATGAATAAGGAACTTGGATGTCCAGTGACTATGATCTTCATTAAAGTTATGGAAAATTTTTTATATAGAAACACCAAAGCTATCATGTTATCATTTGTATTGTGCCATTGATACTGGAAGGAAATCTGTCATTTTAAAACCAATTTGATGCTAAAAATGAGGTATTTTCAGGGCACCATTATAACCTACACCCATGGTCCTTTTCTCAGCAAGGCATTAACTGTTAGAGATGATTTAAGAACCTCCTCAATCCATTTTTCCTCCTGATATTGTGAAATTAAAATACGACAACCATTCATACATTGACGCTTTTGGCAAGCTCACTTTATGGCTAATAGAAGCTAGGAAAAGAAAAGAGATGGCATTAATAAGTTTCATATCAATGTACTTTCTGGAGCCATAGTATATTTTCCCAGAAGAGTAGGCTGGTAACATGAACAAAAAATAATTGCAAGATTAATTTCACATAAATGGTTCTATATTTTGCTAAGGTCCTCAACAGGATGGCATTCCATTAGTTCCACCTAAGTACATATTTCTGTTATTTCCTTTTGTTAAGAAATAGATTTGCCCTAACAACTTCATGTACATTTCATGTGACTTATATTTATACATTATTTTTAGAACTATTTAGAACTTTGCTGCTTAAAAACTGAAAAATATTTCTGTGTAGATAGCAGTTTTGTCTTCAGCTCTTTTGCTTTTCTTGAAAACAGAATCCCTTGTTTTGTTTCTGTCAATAAGCTGAAGAAAGTGTTCAAAAAAATAAACAATTATTCCCCAAACCACAGCTGGAATAAGCAATCATATTTTCAAGTTTAAAAAATCATCTCCATAGCCTTTGAAAGGTCTGAACATTATGTTTTGTTGCAGCGAATCAAATATAATGAGTAGAGAATTTAAGTTGCTGCTCTTGATTATTGCCATGTGAGTAGGTTACAATATCACTAAACATATCCAGTCAGCACTAACTAGCAACCTTTGTGTGCTTCAGCAGACAGTCTCTAAATGTAACAGGTATTCAGAACCCCTTAGAGTATTCAAGGAGTTCAGAGTATTAAAGTGTTGAAATGTAGGTTGTGGGTGTATTTGGTGTAGATTTGGTTTTGTAGATTAGTAGATTTTGGTTTAGATTTGGAAAAAAACAAAATTACCACTTTTGGAAGCAAGATATTCTGCTGTGCCCTATGTTTGTACTTCCTAAGTTAATTTAGCACTTCTTATATCCTTAAAATGAGACCAAAAAAAAAAAAAAAAGAGAAAGGATGAAATGGTTGTTTTAGCTTTGTACAGTTCTTACCTTCTAATATTTTTTTATAATTTTAGTTCTATTTTGAGGCTAAGAATTTTGGTACGCTGTATCAGTCTCCATTGGATTAGTTCATTTGTCACAGCTTTGAATATTTATGGTTCAGGATTTGTTTCCAAGTTGGTAATAATTGTGCCTCTGCACTATAACAGGAAATACACCAGAGGCTTATCTTTGATCTTCGGATAACTGTCCAAGTGGAAAGGTAGGTAGTTGGTTGTCAGAAGGTATATATAGCATCTCAAATGGCCCCTTCAATATTTTCTCATGAAAATGAATATATTACTTGAGTTTTGTTATAGCTGACAGTAAACATGAACTTTGCAAAGTTCACTCAGGTTTTAGTTGCTGTTTTTTTCTTTAATGTGTAATAGTTCTATATAAGCTCCTATGTTACTTGCTTAATGCATCAGTGATGTTTTTATCTACTTAATGTTCTGATGTCTTCACTACTTTTGTATTTATCTTGTTCTTCTACTCCTTGTCTTTTACATACCATTTTACTTTTGTAAAGTAAGAAATGGAATCTGTTTTCTCTGGTTTTATTTTTATTTGACTTCTAAGTAGTACATGCCATAATCCAACAAAATGAATGTTAAAAACCACTCTGTAATTTGTTATAATTAATGTATTTTGTTGTTTTAAAGCAGGAAAAAAATTAATCTCTATTTTTTGTGCTGTGTCACACCATTGATTTTTCAAAGCAAACCCCACTGAAATCAATTGGGAGTGCTGCATATAAATCTATGCCACACTACGGTTCTTTATTTATGGGTTTCAGTTAAAGGGAAAGGACACTGGAAATCTCAGTACAAGACTATCGAGGTCTTTTGGATTATATTTTTTTTTCAAAGTTCCTCCCCTTTTATGATTCCATCAAAATGCCTAAACAAGATGTTTATCTAGTCATATAAACCAGCCGTGGAAAGTAGATAAATTTAATAAATTGAAGAGCTTACAGCATCATTCAAGCGATTAAATGGATTCTGCACCACCTCTTCCCTTCTCCATATCCCCACTCCACATTATTCTTATCTGCAGGATTAGATTCCCTATTAGGTCTTCTGATAAGGGTTCTCATGCTTTGGCTCACAATCCTCAGGGCATAAGGGCAAGGTATTGTGGCTGTGGGTTCATATATTATATCACATACTAAATCAAGAAGAGGATTCAGGTTGCAGTAAACTAAAGATTAAGTACAAGTAAACCTTTAAGAAGCAAGGCATGGAATTACATTCTAAACTCTGTCATGTTTAGATACTGAACCATGTGCACTACTGTGTGCTAAATACACCACTTACTGGCTACAAATTGATCCCTTATCTATGAAAACAAACTAGATCGTGTTTTCAGTAAAATTAGCACATAGTCATATGAGATCCCAAGTGAAAATGACATATATTGTATAAAATGCTTTCTTAATGTAGTTACAAATATCATTTTAGTTGTGAGTTGCAGGGGTTTTGGTTTTTTTATGGTTTGTGGGGTTTAGTTGTATCTGGATTTACTTTGGTTTTGGTTTATTGGCTTTTTCTCCCCCACCGATGAGCAGAATTTTCCATGTGAGTGCTGAAATATGTTGCAGCTATTTAGGTCACCCACTGGGTCCATCGCAGTCAAAGGATTAAGGTCAGCCTTTAAAGATAAAAGATCTCCTCACAGCCTGGAGGTCTCAAGTGTGACCAAGGGTCAGCTTATAGGTGACTGGTAGATATTTAACTTTGAGAAAAGTGGATGGAAATTTCCTGGTTTGTACAAACATAATTAAGTAAACCAGAGGCTTTCAGAGGGTGGCCATTATCAGCACATGAGAAACGGTTTATGCTTTCTTTTTGTAGAATTGCTTATTTGAAGATACGCACAGGTGTCTGTACAAATAAATTTATGTGCATACTCATTTCCATACCTGTTTTCAACCATGTGTGCTGTGTCTATATGACTTTGTATGTAGCTAATATGAATAAATTATAAATAGTGCTCTTTTCTGCCATTTTGGATACCACTACATGGGAGCATGTGTTCACTATTAAGTAGAGTTCTTCAACTGGGCTCTTCATACTGCCTCAGGCTATTGAGGTCAGTTGTTTAGTGACCGTATCATTTACCTATATGTTTGGATTCATTAGTTAAAAAAAGGTTTTCTTTAATTTCTATGTAAATTCTAAGACTCTCTGCCATCCATGCATTTCAATCAGAAGAATTTGTTCTTCTTCGACAAAAGTAGTGTGCTCCAACCAATGTTTCTGCAGAAATTTAACTCATGTCTCAGGAAAGGAAGTACTTCATTTTAGTTTTATGGTGATTAAGTTGCTGTGAGGTTACTGCTACTGTAACTTTAAAAGAAACAAGTGCAAGTTATCTATATGTTAGACCAAATTAGTTTGAGTAGTTTTTTATATTAACAAAAATTAATTGGCTAAAGTATCATTTTCCATTTCAAAAGGACAATATTAATTTTATCACAATGGTATATCATGCCAGTATAAGCCCGGGAAATAAGGCTGATTTGTATCTTTTACACGTGACAGCTTGCAGTACTTTTGTGACATGCTCTTTACCAGTAGAGAGTGGGAGTCTATTGAATTGATCTTTAAGTCAAGCCAAATAATAATAATTTTCTACGAGAAAAAAATTTTCTCCCCAGATGAAATTTTTATTCCAAGTTGTAACCTGGAGCTGTATTTTGATTTCTGCATGTCAGATTATACAGACTTGTCAACAGAGATTTTACAAAGTGCAACTAATCCCAAATCAGAAATTTATGGTTTAAAGATATTGTGAATGTCTGTGTTTCAGAATCCAACTTCATATAAGTATAATTAAAGATATTCCAGGTACCACATGACTTATTAGCATCACCAGCAACATTTGAGCTATCAATACTTCCCCACTTAACTGAGTTTAAGATAAGTGGTTTTGCACTAACAGTGAAATCGATACAGTGTAAGATTTTAAATAAATTTAAAGAATTTAAACAAAGGATCTTCAGTCCACCAGAACTATGAACAATGAGGAAAGAAAAGGAAAGATGTTGTCTGCATTAAAACATTTTGAAAAAGAAAGCAGTGATGCTTGGAAAGATTGGAAGTTCAATTTGGATAGCTGTTCAGGAAAAATATATAATGAAATTGTAATGTCCTGGAAACTGGATTACAAAAATCTCTTTTTGTTGTCTCCATTAGAGCATGGTCACGTTTCCTTAGTAAATACTTGCTCCTCCACTTATGTTTAAGGCTAGGAAATAGAAAGATGTTTGACAGAAAAATGAGTAAGAAATGTAGATTTGTAGATCAGTGTTCAGTTTGCACTTGATGAGAATCTGAGTAATTTTTGCTTTAATTGCTGTGCAATTTTTTTAATGGAAAACACCACTGGTTCTCTAGACCTAAAATTCTGTCTCTTTTATTGGGTGATTTCCTTCCTATTAATATATATTTGAGGGTTTCTTGAAAAACAAAACTTTTCTTTTTGAATGGAAATGCAGTTCTAGGTTCAGACAATATGGACCAGTGTGGGTTTTGTCATCTTGTGAAAAGCCTGACTACAAGAGAATAAGATGGAAATGTGTGGTAGCATCCACAGTTCTAAATCTGTGCCATCATAACTCATAAATGCTGTCATTCAGGTCTTTCTAGCAGCACGCTGTAATGAAAAATGTTCAAGAAGTTATAGTGGAGGAGCTTCTTCTCAGAATTCTGCAGCAGGCTATCTATAATGGATCATTTCCAAGAGGATTTAAGATTAATATGACTTTTCCTTTTACTCTTACACTGATGAGATGTCTCATTATGCTCAGTCTCTTCTAATACATGGGCCATACTACAAGATTTAATTTATTTATTTTGTAGGTGATTTCCCTTTCCTTTTATTTACCCTTCAGGCTAGGTAACTGACTACACAGCAGCCCCTGCTGTTTGGAAGGGACATGAATGGGTGTCTGAAATTCAGTGTATTTGGCATAAATTGAGTCACTTAGTGCATCTCCAACATGGCTTGATAAAAGAGAAGTGAATGATATTAAGG
>NW_008676479.1:84769-107010 GCF_000695815.1 Acanthisitta chloris
TTCCTGTGGTAGGATTCATTTCACTGGGACTTTGAATAGTACATTTTTACTAGAAGGAGATTTTGAAATTATTTTTTTCACAATCATTAGCACCTCAGCTTCTAATTGGAAAAGGATTTGAATCCATATATTCTAATGTAATAAGTTTATTTATATAATAAATTATTTATGAAATAAACATGTACATAAACTATTTATGTTGCAAACATCATACTCAGCACAGCTGGGACTTTGAATAGTACATTTTTACTAGAAGGAGATTTTGAAATTATTTTTTTCACAATCATTAGCACCTCAGCTTCTAATTGGAAAAGGATTTGAATCCATATATTCTAATGTAATAAGTTTATTTATATAATAAATTATTTATGAAATAAACATGTACATAAACTATTTATGTTGCAAACATCATACTCAGCACAGTCTGGAACAACTCTTTGCACTTAAAAATTTAGTTGAAAGTGCAGAGAGGAGCAGTGAGGCTGGTGAAGGGACTTGAGCACAAGTGCTATGAGGAGAGACTGGGGGAGCTGGGGTTGTTTAGCCTGGAGAAGAGGAGGCTCAGGGGAGACCTCATCACTCTCGACAACTACCTGAAAGGACAGGTGGGGGTTGGTCTCCTCTCCCAGGCAACCAGCAGTAGGACAAGAGGGCACAGACTCAAGCTCTGCCAGGGGAGGTTTAGGTTGGATATTAGGAGGAGATTTTTTAGAGAGAGAGTAGTCAGGCACTGGAATGGGCTGCCTGGGGAGGTGGTAGATTCACCATCCCTGGAAGTTTTCAAGATAAGACTGGATGTAGCACTCAGTGCCATGGTCTGTTAATGACAGTAGGGTTGGACTTGGTGATCTTTGAGGTCTCTTCCAACCTGGTTGATTCTATGATTCTATGATTAATATATTCTATTGAATATACTGGATCTGTAAATATGTTTGTTTTATAGAATGTTTAAAACATTTCAAGGCTTCACAACTTTAATAGTGTAGGGGTTTGTAAATATAAGATTTTCATTAGTTAAATTTGAAAAGGACGTCAACAGCATGATTTGTTTTCTGTGAGCAAAATAGTCCAAGGACACATATAGAACAAATCTTGTTGCATCAGGATAGATTGCATCATCTGGATTTTATATTTTGGGGGTATTGCTTACTGTACTGGAAAAGTCTGGTAAGGCAGGTCCAATTCACTGGTATTATATACAAATTGCTTTTTTAAATCCCTAGCTGAATACTGAAACACTTTCAACATACTAAGATACTTGAAATTACTACTTCATTCAAAATGAACAGGCTCTAACAGTCCTTCAAGGTTCATTTATGTTTTATGATTTTTCTTCTTTGAATTATCCAGTACACAACACTAAGGGTTAATAGTTCCTTAAAATGACAAACTGGAAGTTTCCAGCATGTGTATATGGGTACATGTTTGCCCAATGCCACTTGCCACACTGAGGAGTCTAAAGGTCAATTTTACTACATTTCTTATAAAGTTAATAATAATTTTGTACTTCATATTAGTACTAGTGAAGTTACTAGTACTTGCAGGGTGTAGAGATTTGTTCTGCACAAGAGCTAGTCAGTTTTTCCCTTTCCTTTTAAAAGTCACTAACACTTTTGAAGTGTTCCAGATATTGCAATGTACTGCTTTTAGAAAATGATTGAGTATTTAATAGAGCCCATTTAATTCACTTGAAAAGATTCATTAGCTTTAACTTTTTCTATTCCATGGATACGATATAATCATGCTGCGAATGCATCAAACTCTTTCTGTTCATTTTTCACCCTGCCATCATATATGTTAGTTGAAACTGAGAGGAAGCAGCTCAGTTCCTGTTTACATTCTTTTAAATACATTTATAAACCTGTTTGATCCATGTCCATTTGATGGTTTATGGCAATTTCTCAAATAGTTCATAAGCTTCAGACTCATCAAATAAGAAAAATCTTACTTTTCTTTGACAAAACCACCCATGATTTTCTATTGACTAGGGCCATTATCTCTTTTAATGTTTCGTTACATTAGTAGCGTTCCTTTCCCTGGTGGCACGTTTCTGTCCTGATGATGCTAGTTATTCTGTATCTAATTAACAAAAAAGTCACTCATCTGGTAAAAAAAGGAGCAGACATGTTATTAATATTCTCCTTAGTAAACTGTCCTAAATAATTAATGCAAATAGACTTCCAGGGTTGTGAATTTTGATGAGAAGTTACTCTCAAAGATGAATTATTTGTTTTAGGACATTTTCCCTGCTAATCCACAGTTTTTTGTGTTGGTTCATGTAAATCTAGTTTTGCCTCAGTCTATTGAGGAGGAGGGGAGCACAAAATTTAAGTTTTTGAACAAATGAGTGCCAACAAAGCACAACAGAAAGCTATATTGAGTTAAAACTCTCCTGCAAAGCTGTAAGGCATAGAGTTTGCATGTGTAATACAACATGAATCTGGAGTGCTGGGAATTCTCACAGCAAGAACAATTTCCTTGCATTACTGTAATATCTGAGTTCCAACTTCATGTTGATTAAAGGAAACTCAGTGCAAACACAAAATAAAGGACTGTGAAAGATTTACAAAAGAGATCACGTTTTCCCTCTTTTAAGCAATCTCTTGCAGGGGAAGGAGGAAAAAAGGGTGCATTTTTGTGGGATGATGCATTCCATCTTTTCATCCATATAGTTTGTGGACTTGTTCCAGCTTCCCTGGTGTTGCACAAAAGCACACAGTAATACACTTGTGCAGCTCTGGGGTCTGAGAAGAAAATGAACCCTGCTGATGCCAGCACCCTATCAGGCAACATATCCTGCAAGCTCAACATTACACATTCACTTCACTTCCTTCCTGGGCATTCAGGCACGAGTGAACTCAAAACAAATACCATCAGTTGAGTCCAAAGTGTTCTAAAAGACTTAATATAAATTCCTTGCTTCTGATGCTGTGATTCAGTTGGACTCTGGGACTTTATACGTATATCTGCTGCCATTTCTTTGCCTTCTTGCACTGAGGATGGGGGCACAGGGTTATTTTCCATTTGCCTATTTTCAGTTCTCATCTCTTTTTTTTTTTTTTTGCTTGCAGAAAGGGCTTGTTGAAGGAGGGTTATTTTATGCACTTTGAGTTTTCATTTTAGTAAGCCAGCACACATCGCTTGGTGTCTTGTAATATCAGATGCAGTGCAAGCAGAGTAGCTGATTTTACAAGATACCTGCCTTCATATTTGAGGACAAGATCACGCCCTTCTTTGATGACTGAGGACAGAAGCTCACTGCTTATTTGTGGTGCAGTATCTAACTGTGAACAGGAGCTAGAAGTTTAGTCTCTTTTATGCCACAGGCTATGTCCTATATGCTAATCTCATCCTGTCAAACTACTTCAGTCCATATATTTAATAAATTGATGACAGGTGTTTTGAAAGGTTCACAGTTAAAGCTTCCCTTCAGAAGTTTCACATGCATCTCTATTCAGAAATGCAAACATAGTATCTTCTAACTAATACAGTATTGCACCACATATCAGCTCTTTCATGTGTCAGCAGAGCATGTGCCTGTGTCACATAGGTGCCTGTGTTGATGAAATTTGTTTATTTAAAATTATTTCTGTAGGAAGGCCAAAGTTATTGATGGTAATGAAGGGAGGTTTTGTTTTGGATGGGCACTGCTTCTTAATGTATGAGCTTTCTACCATTAACCATGGTAAGATCAACCTCAAATGTCTGTAAATAATGATGAAAATCTTTCATTTAGCATCCTCTACTGGTGATTTTTACAGGAACAGATGGTTGAAGCAGGGTTTGAGTCAACACATATTTGTGTTCTCTTCTTGTTTTCTTTGACAAATTAAGAATTTTGAGAAAATGGGAGCATGTATTTCACATCTTTACCAGTTCCTGAGATAAGTTAGCTTGAGTAAAGTTTTATCCTAATGGAAGAGAGCAGTTTATGGAAACCTTAGCTGGGATGGAGCAGAAAAGTAGTACTTTAGATAGAATCTAAATACATCCCCTGTAGTATGGAAGCAGCATTCTTCTTTTTTTCCTTCTCTCCCCCACCCCCATTTGAGAAATGTCATCCCCTTGCCTTTGCACTCAGATTCTACAAAACACAAAAGACAATTGATTTCTCTTGTTAGTTCTATTATCTGAGATACAGGAAATTCTATTTTTCTTCTAGGACAGAGGTAAGCAAACCTAACTGTAGTCTGCCTTTTGTAAGTTAAATTAATAAGTGATGAATAGCTGCAATAAGGGAAAAAGAATCATCTGTTCTGTTAAATAAAATGTGAACATTTGCCTTTCCTCATTCCAAGTCACACAATGTGACCTATGAAAGTTTTCAGACTGGGAAGAAAGTTAGCCATTGTTTTGGTAGTTAAGATTTTCATAAAACTTGCAGAAAACAGGCTTCAGTGTTTTATTTTCTGAAAATTAAATACCTGGAATTTTTTTAATTACCAAAAAGTTTAATGTGTTTAACATTGTAAACTGTAACACTATAATCTATCACTGTTGCTATGCAAGTGTGAAAAACAATCAAAGCTCATGTATTGAAAATCTTTTCTCATATAATACTTGCATTGATCTCAACAGTAGTTTTGCCTGCTAGGAAAAAAAAAAAGTACTTCTGGACCTGCATTTAAGTCTACAGGCATCCAGCAAATATATTAGCTCTTAATTTGTCCATAACTGAGTTCTGGATCCTTTTTGGACCTAACATCTTTTCATTCTGAAAACTTATCTTTTCCCCTGGCCATAATACTTATGGTTAACAGGTGCAGCATGCAATGGGTTAGGAGCAACAGTTTCTGGATCCATCATAAGCACTCCCTCTCCTCTTCTCCGTTAGTGGATGCAGCCCTTGTTGGGAAGGGCAAGGGACCAGCAGTTGCCTCAACAAGGGTTAGGTAGCAAAGATGTAGGGCTTTCTTCTTTGCTCCCCTCTCTCCCTCCTTTTCCCTTCTTTGAAATGAGAAAATAGGCCACCAATTTAGTGGGAACCGAGACTGGCCAGGCAGTGCTGTGAGCTTTGTGTGCTCGGTGGCTGCCCGCCATTTCCCAGACCATCAGCAGCCCACTCTTACTGTTTTCCCTGCCTGCATAAAGAGAACATTGTGTCTCTTGGAAGCTCTGGCTCATACCCTGCCCTCTATGTGAGAAAAGGAAATGCTTCCTCTGTTCATGACTTAGCAACGGTTGGCAAAAATGATGTCATATCCATGGCAGCAGAAAGACAAAGAGAGAGAGAGAGAGACTGCTTTTTTAGACAGATTTTACACACCACACTGTTCCATGAAGGGGTGAACAAAGAACAGGCATTGTAATGGTCCATTAAGAACAGAATACCAGCCTATTTTTTCAAGCTGGAAAGAAATGGGGTTTATTTACAACTATGTTTGAGAATCCCATTTAGTAACATTATAGCACAGAATATATGGGATTATTTCCCTCTAGGTTTGCATCATTTCACCGTTTGCTACATCCCCTCTGTTAGAACTACGTGTGCTAGCATGCCGTCCTTTATTCTCTTTGTTTATTGCTGCTAAGTACATGTTCATATTAAGTAAAATAATATTGAAAATTGTGCATGAAATGTTGCAGACAATTACACAATTGCTGTATTTTACTTTTGTGGTCCTTCACTCTGTATTTTAATATAGTGTTACTAACACATTGACATGGACTTCAGTGAACTAAGCATCGAAATGTGGGCTCTTCTTGGCCTGTAGTTTTGTCTCTTTGTTCAGATATGCTATACAATATCAGTGCTCATGTAAAACTTACAGGTTTTTGAGTAAGCCTGTTCAGGAAGTTTATGTGCATATGTGTATATGTTCAAGACACAAGAGGAAAGAGAGGGGGACCTGGAAATTTGGGATGTCCTATTATAAAGCTAATGACCTTAACTTCCCGTTGAGATTTGGCAAATTCCAAAGGTCAAATTAAGGCCCTTCCCTAGTTTTGTGGTGGGTGATGCTATATGATCTTCAGTGGCTAGTTATTAAACTTGGGCAGATTTGCAATGAAATCCAACATATTTAATTTCCCACTCCATCTCCATTCAGTATGCCTTTCCCTGGAGAGCAAGGGCTAGCCCTCTTTGCTTTACAGCAAAATTTGGAAACTCACTTATCGAGGGACCTCTCCTTTTATGAATAGCTTTGATGCTGAGCATTCTTCACTGACATGGAAGTGCCTTCTAGCATAGATTGAATTCAGAGTGAAAACTAATGTTCTGCATGCATAAATCCCAAACCTGAACTAAAAATAATTTTCTTTCAAATATATGTGCCAGGTTTTCCTGCTTTCATTGCTATCTTTTTGTTGTGCATGTTCTCCTCACTTTTCATTCCTTATAGATGATGAACACTTCTCTCACTGGGGATACCTATACCATGGCCCAACATGGAAGGTAACCAGGTTGTTGACAGATGCCAGAGATTGTGATTGTTACTGTCATGGTCACTACTTTCTCAAGTAATTCCTAACTTTCTCTAAGAATGAGAAATGTCACAAGAGGTTGTAGTTTTCCAAATGTGTGGTTTTGAGAATCAATTGAAATATGGCTTAAATGGAAATGAAAGCTTACAGTGGCTTCTCTGAAGAATGTAGTAGTAAGCTGCTTTACCTCCTTGTTCAGTCTGATTTTCTCTTGTACAGCAAGGCATGACTTTGTTTTGCAGGTAATTCAAATATTTCTAGGAGCATCTTATTTGAGATGGAGAAAAATTTTCTTGGATCCTGAAATAGTTGTTGCTAGGCAGTCTGGTATAGCTTTCTGCCCTCCACAAACTCCAATAGCATTTTGTTTATTCTTTCCACAAAACAGAATGAACCTCTTTGGAATAGATGTTGCCAGCCCTTCTCGAATCAGGTTTGAAATGATTTTTACTGCTGCTGTAAATTGATTTGGAACAGAATTTAATTTATGTTTTCTGCCAAAATTTTGATGTCATTAATCTCTGCTGACTGGTAGCACCATCATAAATACCAGCCCTGGCAGGTATAAGGAGACAATCTCCCAGATATGCAAGACACTAAGAATGGGCTCCAGAGACACTCAGGCATCAGCTACAGATTAAATAACACTATTTTTGTGTTTGCTTTGCTTAAAATGTGGGCTACTAAATTTGGTATCACATTCTGGGTTGGAATGGATTTAAACTGTACCTACAATAGCAATTCTAACAGTATAGTTGTTTCTGAGATATCAGAGAGAAATTGCACAGGTGGCATATACTCCCAAAGTAAGCATTTTAACTTGGTAGAGAGTTGAATATGATCACTTTTTGTAGCCATGTTAAGAAGTTTTTGCCTTTCTTTAGGGGAGTCCTTTCTCACTTTTTGATATTTTTCCATTTTAGATAAAATTGCTGCCATCTTCATTAAAATTCTTTTGTGAATGTTCTGATGAATTTATGGTAGGGGCATAAGTATATCGAGGAAAAATAAACCAAGATTCCGAAAGTGTGTTCAGTTTGTTAATTGGCTGTGTCAATAGCAGATGGGCTTTCCTCCCTGTCCACATGTCCTTATGTGCCTAAAGCTCCTTCATCTAGCTGCAAATTTAGTATCATCCAAAAAGACAGAAGAGAGAATGTCCTGCTATCACAACACGAATCTTTTCTGAAGGATTCTCTGATGGCAAAGATTAGGTTATCTCTCTCAGCTGCCAGATAGCACCCGCCTATCTAGGGAAGGAGCACAAGCTTTTTCCTGTATATTTTCAACACCTGTGAAAGAGTTAGAGATCTATAAACATTGTGTGTAAGATATTACAAAACTTGGGATTTTTTAGTTTGAATGAAAGGACTGAAAAGAAAATGGAGGTATTTTGACTATTCAAATATGTATTATTTAGTTTGAAAGGGAGGGAATAAGTATTTCTAAAAATGCAGAAAGGAGGTGTTCATTGCATAAACTTCTAATTAGTTTAATTTGGAGAAAAGGTATGTTATCCTGAAAATAAATAGGGGGTACACTTTATCAGAGAAACTGTAATAAAAAACAGTCCCTTCAAAGAGTAAAAGAGCACCTATCATCTTTTAGTGTATACTCAAGGTTCTGAAAGTTGTTTCTTCATGAAGACCATCTTTGTGTGTCTACCTTTTGATCTGAGCACCATCTGCCTTCTCTATTGAATGGCTGCTGGCATTTCTCTGAATCATACCGTCTGTGCACCCAGGTGGAAATTACCTGTTTTCCTGAAAGAAACTGGGTCATGGAAGAATCCTGTTCACAGTGCCCTGCACTTACATCCAAGGCGTCTGAATTGGCTCTCACGTGCAGACCCTAGTCTGTAATCTGTGACTTCATTAGACCTAGGTGTAGTCACAAAACCTGCAGTTGTGCCATAATGTATTTATTCACTGATTTATTTATCTTCAGGAGCATGCCTGTCCTAGTTGCCATGTAATGATGAAAAATGCAGCAGTGAAGGAAGCAAGCCTCTCCTTAAACAAAGTTGGACATCATTTTAAAAGCCAAGATATCTTCTTATGTAAAACTAAACCTTTTGACATCTCTTACAGAATACAATGCTCCTGAGTCCACAGGGCAGGATATTTGAGTCAGCCAATACATTAGAATGCAATTGAGATATGGTTCCTGACAGTGTTGTATATTTTTTTAAAGTATACATAGCACAAGGTAGTGCCATTTAGATTTTACCACATGTATACAGGTGCAGTCAGACAATATAGGTCTGGTGTCAGCATCCTATTGTTCTGAGATAACAGATCTTGCTCTTAGAATTCACAAGTCCCAGCCTCCTACAGCTGCATCGTTGAACTCTGATTCATGTGAACTTTTGTGTCCTCCCAAACAGACCTTCAAATTTTTCTCTATGTCTCTTGTCCCTCTATACCCACTGCCTTTCTTTTTATGTTTCCACTCCTTACTGTCAAATACAACACTAAATCTGATGTCTGTTGACTCACTCTTCCTTCTGGTCTTCTCTTCTATGATGCTCATTCGTTTTCTGGTGCTGTAACAAGTTCCTTGCTTATTAATAATTATGTCTTTACTGCTTGTTTGTGATATAAGTCACTTACTTTTTTTCACTTTAGCACGGTCCTTGATTTACTTTCATATTTCCTTTCTTTCATTTCGTGTTGACTTATTACAATAGGAATATAAACTCTGTAGGGCAAGAAGCCTTTTCAAAAGCTATGAAAATGGTGTGAAGATCTGTGCTGCTTCAGAAATACTTTTTAGTAAACTGGTGTGCTAGAGTCTGTCAGAGAACTCAGTATGCTTAATGTCCTCAAGACTGTAATGGGTTTTGCATTCCAGATTTGTTGCAAAAGTTCTCCACAGAGCAATAAAGTACCATGTTACTGGCATGAAATTACATGCTAGAATGAATATCAGAAATTCGTACTTTTTTTTTGATAGCTTTCTGAATTAAATATTCTGAGCAGTGCTGCTGATTGTAAATTGACCATCTTACTTGGCATGCATGTTGTCACCTTCGTCAGGGGTGCCAAGAAAGACAATGCTCAAGGAGCATACATCATATATTTACTTTCAAGAGTGGCCCTCAAAGCTTTAAATTTAGGAGAAAAGAAGCCACCTTACCTTGAGAATTAACCAGCATTCACTTCTGAATTATTTTCTTAAGGAGGTCTACAGTATTTTAGCTTCAGGTGCATCTGTCATTTCAGTCATTGGTACACAGTTTAATTTGTCTTCATCATAGCATATCTTTATATGCCTTCAGTAATTTTTCTGTTTGTGCACTTGATGGAATCAAGGCATCACTTATTGCCGAGTGTATCAAAATGTTGTCACATGTAGCTCTGAGTTTAGCTGAACCTGCTCTTGAGTAATTTCTTTCCTTGTGATTTGCTTGCTGTGCCCAGAAAGTTCATAAAATTAACAGAATTCCCTCGTTTGCAGAACAGAGTAACACCCAATGCTTAACACTTGCAATTTCGGTATTATATGAAGTATTTATTGGAAATAATGTATTACCAATGCATTTTGGCTTGCTGCTATCATTTTCCCCAAATCAGGCCATCATTTCAAAACTGAGCTTGCCAGTATCTTTGGCACTATATTGTCCTGGCACTTGATGTCTGTACTCCTAAGTACTTGATACCTTGGCTGCACTTTTAATATCTATCAAATATCTGGGCCAGTAGTATCAAAAAAACCAAATAAATTAATGCTTTGTGGCACTTATTCTGAGAACAGGAAGAGTAGTATTTCATGAAATCATCTAATTACAAATATTGTTAAAACAGCTGAGGTTCCTGCTGTTGAAATCAGGTATAGAATTTAGGTACAGCACAAAGCCTCACATCATTCATGAGAAATCATGTAAGCTTAAGTTAAAGCCCATAAAATGTCTAAATTTTGTTTGTGTTTGTGATTGATACACTATGACTTTAAAGTGAGCAGATGTAGAACTGCTTGTGGGAGCAGTACTAGTTTCTGCCTAGAATTAGTTATTAGGTGGCTTCATGAAAAAGTAGAAATTGCTCTGGGAGGGAGAGGTTGCTATTTTTAAGAAGTAAATGCTTCAGTCTTGGCATTCAGAGACTCAGCTCTGTGGGAACCCAAATTCTCTAAATTTAATATCTGGAATAAGATATTATTCCTCTCAAGGAGTGTTGCCAGCTGTATTCAGCTGCATGGCCCTGAAGTCCTTGGGTGAGATCAATATCATATGAGCACACGTTCTGTTGTATTGTATCCAGAAATTAAAACCTATTTATTCTGGTTTAACCCCAGATGGCAAATAATTACCACACAGCTACTCACTCACTGCCCCCCAGCAGCAGCATGGAGAAGAGAATTAGAAGGGTGAAAGTGTGTAAACTCGTGGGTTGAGATAAGAACAGTTTAATAATCAGAATAATGGTAATAATAATAGTAATGGTAGTAGTAATAATAATAATAATAGTAATGAAAGTAAAATAACAGAGAGAAATAAAACCCAAGAAAGACAAGTGATGCAAATGAAAACAATTGCTCACCACCAACTGACCAGTCCCCAGGCAGCAGTCCCCTCCAACAAGCTTTCCCCAGCAGCATATGCTGAGCACAACACTGTATGATATGGAATATACCTTTGATTAGCTGGGATCAGCTGTCCTTGCTGTGCCCCCTGCCAGCTCCCAGTGCACCCCCAGCCCACTCGCTGATGGGGTGGGGTGAGAAGCAGAAGAAGCCCTGACTCTGTTAAGCACTGCTCAGCAGTAAGGAGCACATCCCTGAGATGTCAACACTGTTTTCAGCACAAATCCAAACCACAGCCCAATACCAGTTACTGTGAAGAGGATTAACTCTAACTGGGCCAAAACCAGTATACTATTGAAGAGATGCCTGTGTTCTTGCTGGAATTATCAGCAAGCACTACACAGCTGTCATTCTGGTTTTGTATCTATTGTTCTGTTCAAGTTTTTCTAGACTAAAGAGTTAAAATGTTAATTGATGTTTATTTGTGCTATTATAAGGTGTGTTTTAGGAGAGGTTCCTTCTGAGCCATCTAGTTAATGCTACTTAGTACAAAATATTTGGTTGAGTAAGATAATTATTTTTAGACAAATGTGAAAACTGTCATTTTCTTGAACAGGAGGAGAAATTGTACTTTGAGGTCTTGTGCAGGTCTCCATTATTACATGCTTGGCTACAATATTGTTTCTGTCAGCCACTGACTCCATGTAGAAGAGGTTTCTTGGTTCTCTTCTCTATTCTTTTGTGCTCATAATTGTTCTGATTCACTTTATGAGGTATTAGTGCAGGTTGTATGTATATTATGTGTGTATATTCTATGTAGTTTTGTATTTGTATTCCCTACATGATCAGTAGAGATTTGGCAGCGCTACAGCACTACTGTTCAGCAAAATAATATGCTGCTATCAGTCCTAACACACGTTGGCTTATATTCATTATTCCCGGGACAGGGTGAGCAGGACACGGATTTCCTGCGGTAAATGTGAATACTTGTATGTACTTCACAGTGAACTTCACTTCATGTACTTCACAGTGATCTGTAGACATTCAGCAAGGTGGAGTCAGGTCTATGTTAAGGATAGAGGGTTTCCTTTTCATCCTATAAAGTATGTATCTTTGTAATTTTTCTTCTAGGATTTTTAACATATTCCATTATCTCTCTACCACTATGTATGTGGAATTGCATATTTGAACATGTTTCTTGTGACTCCATTTGTTGGAGAAGGGCAAAACCAAGGAATATTTTACAGAATGAAAGTGTTTGACTATGAAAGGTGATTCCTTTATGTGGAGTGATTCATTCTGCATTAATTACTCTAAAGAGGCCTCCATCATGCTTTTTGAAAGCAGTCTCATCTCTTGGGTATGACATGAGTAAAAATATACTACATGCATGCTATAAATATGTTGCTATAGCTTTATCTATAATCATTTGATGGGTAACATTATATTTGATAAAGCAGAATAAGATTAGGATTAAAATTAGAGGCTGGAAATACCTTTCTTGTCAAAAGGGAAGGATTGGATGAACTGATGTATCAGTACAACAATTCTATATTTTTTATTTGTTGGATCCTTGCATCACTCTCTGTTAGCAAACAAGAGCATGTTGAAAAAGAAACTGGAATCACAGTGCTCTTCTTAGGTACTTCATTTATATGCTCATCAGTCTATCAATATCTAGGATACATCACAAATGGTATTGCTATTATTTTATTATGATACATAAACTCAGTTGTTCAGGCAAGTTAAGTAAAAAACTAGGCTCCAGCTACATTGCCATAATGATTTTACAGCACATAAATTTGAAGTATTTTTCCCTAATTCTATTTTTCCTCATAGCCAACAGAAAGAATTCTGCCAAAAATGTCAGGTTTGGTGCAATTCATAGCTGCCTTGTGGCTGATCACAAATTGCTGCTTTCTTTCACAGCCACATTTCATGCATTTGAAGTAACAGTAGGGAAAATACCTACTTTCTTTTGCCTCAAACTTCACAGAAAGAGCAATCTGTGTGCCTTTATCCTAGCAAAATACTTGAATAACAAGTACAAGGAAGCTCTAAGTACCTACTTAGTAGACATGACCCAACAGTGAGATATAAAAAAGCCACAGGTTTATTTATATAATTTCTATTTGTAGAAATAGGCTTATTTCTAACTACTAATTGATTATACTAAATAGTATCTTTTATCCAGGTGTATTTTCTATTTTTTGTTCTTTTATGGCTTTCATTCTTGCTCTCAAATTACACTTATAAAAAAGGGAAATATTGATATTAGTAATTTACTGATGGGGAACTGAAACATCGAGTCTTTCACTAGCCCAAGGTCACATAGGAATCTGACTGCTGAGTAGATCTCCCAAGGAGTAAGTTTGTAATTCCCAAATCTGAAATCACCATTTTATGGCCCCTGAATTATTCATTTCCCACTGGAAATAATTACCACAGAGAACTTACGCATTTCCAAGGCTGCTACCAGGTAGAATACAAGCACGTCATAGTACTGTTTCTGTGAGACCTATGTAAGACTTCCTTTAAAACCTACTTCATGTGTCAAATTTATGTATGTATTATGCACTGGCCTTTGTCATTTCTATGTATTGCATGGTAAGTACAAACACAAAAAAGAAATAATGAATACATATATCTCATCAAAGAGAGATAAAGCATAGCCAGATTTATAAAAAAGTATCTTGACTGGGAAATTACAGTGTTTCAACAGCAGCAGCCCAAATAAGCATGGTTTCAAGGGAAGTGTGTTCTTCATCTCTGACACTAAAACTGCAAATCCGTGCTGTGTGTTGGTAGTAATAGATGAAACTTTAGTTCTGTTACAGGGTGAACAACAATTTTGCTACACAAGTTATTAGTAAAGGTTTCTCTGATATGTCGAGTAACAAAGAGTGTGAAAAAATGCGTGTTCAAAGTTTTCTGATCTGCTGATTTTTTTTCTTATACAAGTAAAGATTTAAGTTGAATTATTGTGGTGTCCCACGCATAAGGGCAAAGGAGCACCTAATTAATTCAGCTTCATTTTCTAATTTACAGTACATTAGATTTGATTTTAGGAAGTGTTTAAGGGATAGCAAAATTATTTAATATGTATAACAACACAGTGTCTATTTCTCGAACTCCTAAAGAAGTGCAAATGAGAACCTGCTACATGGATAATTATTTCTGTGCGTGTGGTGTGATGTAAAGATACTCTGTGTTCCAGACAATGAGATCTTGCACATTAGCACAGTACAGAACACGTAAAGAATAAAAAGGCAGTCAATTCATGACTGCAGCAAAATATAAGAATTTCAGGATTGAAAATTAATGCCATAGCTAAGGATATGGTTATGAGGGAATGCATGGTCTCACATATGTAAATTCAAAGGATAATTAAAAGACCTGAGGATAAAAAAACTCTCCAGAAAGGAATGTTCAGTGCATGTCAGAGATCTTCCTTAACTTTACTACTAAGGTTTCAGGAACATTATCATGAGCAGTGAATTTGTTATGTTAGTGAAATCATTATTGTTCAAAGCATGACATTCAGAAATACCATTTTTATGTATTTGTTACAAATAATATGTGAAACAGTAATCTTTCTGAAGAGCACTGGTTAGCCACCCAGGTGTCCATATGTCTGAATGAGATTACAAATTTAGGAAAGTATATGCCTGTGTTCTGACCAGTAGGAAAAAAAGAATTTCACGAACTCCTATGGGATCCCTTATTCTCATTTACCACTTTAGAGCAGGATTGGAGGTGCTGACTTTGTCTCAGTGAGTTATTATCTACCAGTAATTGTAACAGCAGCAAGCTATTCAAAGCCAATTGTCACTGTGTGCCTGATGACTCTGCTGACTTACTGAACTCTTAGTGCCTTTAGCTGAGCAGTTGACAATAAAGCTTGCTGGTGGTGGCTAGTCATTCCATCAGACTGTTTTTCTGCCTTGCTTAATAATTCAGTGGAAGTTAGCAGTAAGGGATAAAACATGGGAAAATTTCAAGTTAGTGATATTTTTCTCTGTTAAAAATGGTAGTAATATATTACTAATTAAACCAGACTATTTAGAAGATGTGAAAAAAATGGTCCAAGACCTGAATTGTGGGCATCCAGTTTTTTGGTTTTGGTTGGGGTTTTTTTAAGGTAGCACAGCTCTTAAGAACTACTGTGCTCCAAAGTCCAGTTTTTTGTACTGATAAATATGTTCTGCTGAGTTTAACCATTTTCAGTAGCTGCATGAAGAAATTTGTTCTCAAACATAAATCTTCAAATGAGAATAAGAGTTTTTCAAATCACTGTTTTACTGCAACAATGCTGTTCTATATTGGCAAGAGTCAAACTATTACATGTATTTAGCTCATAGTATAAAACTATTAGATCCAAATTCTCCTTTTACTTGCACTTATGCAACCACACTGAACTAGTAACTAAGCGGAGTAATATTTAAAGTGGTGCTCAAGGACTTCATTGCATAAATCCCATTAATGTTAATTCCCAGGCATCATGCTGAAAATGTACCTTTAAGTGTCTGTCAGACCAATGATTCTTACAAAAACTTATAAGCCTATTTAATTTAGAAATAACGGTCTAACATACATCAAAAGCAAAGTGATCAAATATTAATGCTTTAAGAAGTCAGTCTCAGGCTTTTCAGCTAGAAAATATTTTTTGCCAATACATCTTCCATTGATTTAGGAATCCTATCTGTTATTTCAAGGGGTTGTTAGTTTTTTACTACCTAAGCTTGTCTTTTCTGTTGATTTAGCATATGTCATACTTATCTCAGAAACTTTTTCTTACTTAAATACTTTTGAATATGTAGAGAAAAATCATCCAAACATGCCATCCGTAAGTTCTTCAGTCATCTAAAGCTATATTAATAATACACCTTTGATTGTTAATATATTGAGATGTATTTCTTTTTTGTTTCCAAGTTAAACACATTTTAGTGAAATGGACAGTGTGCCAAAATAGATATTTTTTTTTGCCATCTTAGTAAGGTTGTAATTCATCATTGCACTTAAGAGCATGTAAACACAACAGATATGTAGCATTAAGAGGGAAGAAAACCTGTTAACCACCCCATAATAGTACTGATTGCTTAAAAAAAAAAAAGCAGATGTTACTGGTTTATATAGATAATTTCCAAGGATGAAATCTCAAGTAAATGATACTGCATAACAAAAAGAGAGGTATAAGTTCAGTTTGGAGCTGCAGGTGTGTGAGTGCATTAAAGTTCAGAAAATGCAGGTAGAAAGATATTTAGAAGAAGAACAGAACCATAAGGTTTGTTTGGACAGGATGAATATAGTGTTATGGTTTATCTTAAATGAGCTTTATCAGTGCTAAATCTGATTCAGCCCTACAATATGCTATATCTTAAAAATTGTATGGATGCCATTCAATTACACTTAGCATCTGGTGTGCAACGTACCTTCAGTGATGTGATACAGTTTTACAGTGGTTTATCAAACGTGTGAGACTGGGTATCAGCCTGCTGCTGACCCACACCCCAAAGCACTGTGGAAGAGGCAGGTGCCCCCACGGTAGCAGTGCCTGGGGAAGAGTGACCACCCCCCAGCCCATGCTGGTGTGGCCTGCAGCATCTTGCTGCTGTTTCTGCTGCTGCGGCTCTTCCCTGCGGGCCTCCCACTCTGGGAGAGAGCTTCATTTTTATCAGGAAGTATGTTTTGAGGGGCTGGCTGATGGCTTTCCTTCCAAAATACTGGCTTCTCCACTCTCCCTTAAACTACAATTTCCACACTCAAGAAGACTTTGGGGAAGGAGGCAATGTTTCTTCATACCACAGGCTGATGCACCTGTCAGAATTGACATGACAAGCCTGTAAATAAGCAGTCATACTGGCACATCTGGGTCTTCTATCAAGACTGCCTATCTAAGCATTTTGAATCTGTTTTTTGAAGACACAGATTCCCAATAAGATTTATCAGCTTCTGCTATACGAGTGTTATAAGATGTTTCTACTCTTGTTATGGTTAGTCTTCTAATGCAAAGTTTGTTTTCAAGTTTTCTAATAACCTCCACTTATCAAAACAACAAAAGTATTTTTCTTGGGTTTTGGACATTATTCTTTTGAAATGGTGTCAGGTGTTATAGCTGGAGCCCTTCATGTCACAGCATTATTTGAAAGGAACTAGCTGAGAAGCTTTGCTGACTCTTGATACTGAAGAGTGTCTAGAGAATGATTTTGAAGGGAGAAGGATGCTACCTAATGTACAAAAATGTTTCAGAAAGGAGAAACCAGAAAAGGAGGTCTGTCATTTTGCTTTAAGACTCAATTAATGGAGACAGAGAGAAGGATCATGTCTAAACCAGCTAAAAATAATTTATGAAAAATATGTTATAACTCTAATATTTGCCATTTTCATCAGGTTACAAATTTTGTTAGAAAATTAATAATGTTGAAATAACAGGCTTATCAAAGTCTTTTGCCACAATTTAGTAAGGCAACAGTACTAGGAGAGCACAAAGTACATGGCATGTTTTTTTATTTATTTAAAATGTCTCATGTTAAATGAGGAATCATAACTAAACTGCTAGACTGTAAAAGAAACATGACATACAAGAGAAATACATTCTTGGTTGTATTTAACTTTTATGAAGCAAGCAATTGCAAAAAAATAAGATTGATTTACCATAAGTGAAGGACAGAAAATATCAGTGATACAGAACAATCTTGCTAAGTTGACAAATTGAGAAAAGAAAAAGTAGGTATTTCATTAGGGAAATATATCTGGAAAAAGGAACATGAATCATATTTACAAAAGGAAGGAATCCATTCCTCAAACGCATTCAATGGGTCACATTAAAAAATCAGACACTGATCTCAGTGCAATGTCATGGTATATAGAGCTAAAGGGATCCTGTATAATCATGTGAATTTCACATAAAGTGAAAAAATAGGCCATTACTCACATTTTTGACAGTGTGGTGAGAGCTTCTGCAGAGTTTCTGCAGTTCTGAAATCAGTGCCTGAAGAAGCTGAATATTGTGGAGGGTTCAGTAAGGAGTCCCATAAATCACAAGAGAAGCAATACTAGATGTCACAGGAAAATAGTTTCATGGTGCACAAAGAAATAAGTGGTCAAGTCTTCTTAGTCTAATTATGAAAATCTTAGTACATGATTTAATGAATACTGCTACATACTTGGGAGACAGAATTTTGATGGTAGCAGGTTTTCACTGTATCAGGCAGTGGTGTTAAACACAAGAAAATAGAGTGGTTTTAGCAGTGAAAGCAGTTAAATATTGGATCATGTTATCAAGGGTTATGATGGATTCTTCATCACAGGCATCTTTAAAATATAAGCTGGATGTTTTCCTAGAGGGCAAAAATATGTTTGACTTGAAACAGTTAGTTGAGGAAAGTTTTTTGGAAGGTATAACAAGCCACATGTACACAGAGATTCCTTCACATTTTCAAGTATATAAATCAGTTAAACATAACAATCTCTGATTACTTCATAGATTTTCTACAAGCAGCATATTTATACCCCATAATGTTGAATGTTTATACACAGTATTCTGAAACTCTTTTTCTGTTTGATTGGGGTTTTTTTCTCCCTTGAAATTTCTATTCTCACTTTCCAGTTAAGCATGGAGAGGTGAAATTACTTGCCTAGTAAAGTACAGCTCTCCTTATTCCCAAGTCATTTTCCTACCAGAGATGTGTCCCGGTACCCTGATTCCAAAGTATCACAGTTCGTGTTATTCTTGTAGAAAGTCATATTCCTCAAAGAATTCAGGCATTTATGTATTTCCTCCCAACATATTTGATTTAAGAGGAAGTATTTTTATGGGTGTTGTATATACATTTGTGTGTCAAGTTGAATAAAGGCATGGTCTTTTATGCAGTAAGTGGCAGAAAATCATGGACAAGATTAACACGTGAAACTCTCCTTTGTTTTCCTTTCCTTTTCTTCCCCATTGAAATATATATTAAAAAAAGAAACACAAAAAGGTAAAATATATGGACCACTTCAAGAATTCAGTGTAATTGATGGAAACTAAAGTAAGAAATGTTTCTAACTTGGTCAAGCATTTATCCCTGCATGCTATTGAATGTAGTAGTTTAGTTCAGGAGAGTAAATCTTCTGTGTAGAGGGAAAATGGCATGATCACTCTATCTTATTTTAGCAACACTGTTAGACATAGTCACACTTATTATCTCTAGTGATGAGTTCTGTGCCTGTTCTTTTACTAGCCTTTTTAATTTCTTCATGTAATTGCCAAAAATGTGGCTTTATGTAGTACTGCTCATGTAATCCTCCAGCTTTCCATGGAGTTCTGTCGGAAGACGTTGGCAATCTTTCACTGTGCTTTTATCCTTTCATAAAGTAAACTGCACAATTTGTGGAAACAGTATTTACCTGCCAAAGACTCTTTATTGATCCCACTCAGAGCTTGCTAGCTTGGGCACAAGTGGTAATCATGCAGACTAAAACAGCACTCCTGAAAATACTTCCTTGCTCTTTATAACCCCCAAAGTAGTGCTTGCACAAAAGCGAAACCACTGCCTGTTAATCATTTGTGCCTTATATTTCTCACCTGACAGGCATAAGTTTATTGAAGTTTCTCTGAACTTCCTTGGTTTCAGAGAAATACAAATTTAGTTTATCCAGAGATTAATTTCTAAATTCTCTGGTTACTTATTTTAAAGTGGGCTTTAGATGTACCCAACTTTGATTAGTAATGTTTTAGAAGACGTTTAGAAATTTCCTAAGGCAAATTCTGCTTTCATCTCAAAGCTTGGGCCATGATTGTGTTTTCACTGAAGTTCCTGTTTTCGTACGTTTCTCCTTCTCATGATTATTGTTAGCACACAACAATATTTCTTCTCAACTAAATATCTTTCAAATAGAGCCTGTGGGTTTGTTCCCTTCTGAGCCAATCTATTTAGTTCTTCATTTTCTTTTGTGAGGAATGTGCTTAGTAAGTCCTAGCTGGAAAAAACAGACTATTCTGCTTTGCACTGAAATGTTCCCAGAAAGATACTTAGCTGCTAAAGAAGATAAAAACATTGATATGATTAATTTCACATGAGGCTTTTTCCAGCCTGTATAATAAACTTACTCATTACAGAAAATAATATTGCATGATATATTTTTAATATACTTCATATTACCCTATATTAACCTCTGTGAGTCTGAAAGAAACCACCTATGCATTCATATTGGACAGTTTCTAGTACGTTTAGCTGTTTAGACTGCTATTTCAGATGCAAAAGTGTAATAATGATGTTTCTAACCACAGCGTTTTAGAGGGTTTTGTTGGAGTTTATGTAGCTATCATTATTGTTGATGACGCTATTGTTTGAACAGTAAAAAAAGAGGGAGGGATACCAAACTTTACAAGCACATAGATTCTACAGTGAAAAAATATATTTCAGTTTGAAAATGACAGACATCCACTTAATCATTGTCCCTAGCTGATATTTCATTAAAGTGTATATGCAATTTGAATTAAATGCCTAGTCAATTTAAAGGTCACATCAAATTGAGGGTTTTGTAGATAATGGACTACTGAAATATATTCTAAAGTAATTGTTCGTGGTGTGACTGATTAGAGAAGCAAAGAAAGATGTGTGCTGAATCTACCATTCATAGATATATAGACATTATGTCTATAAGTAAACACAAAAACAATTACATTGCTAAAACCGTGAATCCTACTCAAGTTGGTCTTTATGAAAAAATCAGACCTGGCCTCTGTGGGAGAGCTTTGTATAGAGTAGAACAGCTCTCCTTGCCTATTCTTGCTAGTTTTTAGTTTTTCCACACCCCACAGGAAACCCAGATCACACTTTTTTTATGCTAAATGCCATGTGAAACATTATCAGAAGAATTGCTGCTAATTATGAAATGCTCTAGTCTATTCATTCTGAATCCTCTGGTTTCTGGGAGATACTGGTTTACTTCCTTCATTCCTTGCCATGGTGTGATTTTCAAAGCTATGCATTTACGTAAGATATGTGGACACCGTATGTTAGTACACGAATCGAGTTGTCTGGCACCCTAAGACACCTCATAAACTCATTCAGAAGAGTCTTCTACCATTCCCCTGAGAAACTGAACCCCCTTTACTCTAGAAAACTAATTTAAGTCTGACCAGGAGGGAGGACTTACAGATTCGAGACCTCATTGAAATGCGTATTTAATTCTCAAATATCTAGCTGGTAATGGAGAAGAAAGATATGGGAGAGAAATTAGCATGAAGCTTGCAGCTAGCTGCTTAGCATTACCAGAGCAAGTGTAAAGTCAGTGGTTGGTTTCCCAGATGCTGTTGCTCATCAAGGCTCCAGACCAATGAAGAAGGAGCATTATGGAATTTGGTTAATGAAGTTATACATGATCAATTACAAGACCTTTGTAATAGACCTTTACAGAACTGTTTCTCAGCAGTTCATATGAAGTTCGATCCATATGTGATACCTTCCAAAGGTAACTCAGAAGCAGCTGCACTGAACCTAGCATCACTAAATAATGTGTTCAAATGCATGCACAGAAAGGGGTAGATCTGGGCTTAATTTTAAATTTCATTTACATGCATTCAGAACTACTTAGTTCCCAAATATTGTTAGGTGTATACTTGTGCTCTAAAAATAGTTGAATGCACATGCAATTCAATCAAATGGGAGAATGACAGTTTCTTGTTGTAGCTGAAAAAAAAGAATATTTTATTTTCTGCAGTTTCTTTGAAGTCGTGAATTGGCCAAAGTTCAGTTGAAAAGGTTTGCAAGCCTTAGGACACCTCTCATTGAACTTGATATCAGATATGAAAAAAGAAAATCAGATGAAGATCTCTTTTCATTGAGGTTTCCTTGGAAACATTTCCTCAGTACTTCAGCACAGTAAATTTTAGAGTTTACGGAGAATTAGGTGTTTCTGAGTCTTCCTCTAGAATCTCAGGTTTTTACTGCAGAAGTGAATTTGCTGGAGTAGATTAGAAGAAGGAAAGAAGATTAGTCCTGATTAGGCAGGTTGGAAAGAAGATAATTGTTGAATCCTGGAGTTTCACTGTTGCCCAGAGGCCTAGTGAAAATGAGAAAGGTATTTTTTCTATGATGATCTGATTGTGCATTACATAATTTTTATTTTGGCCAAGTGATAAACAACATTGATTTCATGAATGCAGGGGAAAGGGCTAATATTTCTTGAGTTTTTGGTTTCTTAGCAGATGAAGATGTAATGGGGTATTTCAAAGGCTTTTTCATATGCTATGTTCCAGGCATAGTCATCAGAAAAACAAATTGCTCTTTGCACTTCTGCATTCA
>NW_008676479.1:107021-122552 GCF_000695815.1 Acanthisitta chloris
ATTCTATGACACTGCTGGCTCTCCATCTGTCCAAGGAGCTGGCAGTGGCAGCTAACACAGCTATTAGTTCATCACTGCATAATGAGGTCATGCTTACGAATCACAAAGCTGCCAGTTGCCTCAATATGCAGGTCGTGTGTCGTGCCAGGTGCACAAATACTGATATAGTTGTCTCATTCCAAAGTTTGTGTTATCATTCATTCACATGGAGTCACTAAGGAGTTTGTAGTCCATGTGATAGTGAAATAGGTACCACAAATACTGAGTTTGTGCAGCACCCTGTATGCTATGTTTGAACTCTGAAAAATGAATGAAACAATGGCACTGCAGTGCAGCATTTATTGTGGTTTTGAATACTACTAAATATACTCTGTCTGAAATGAAACACAACATTTTCTCTATCAACCCTGAAAATTCAATGTTTATTCTTTCAATATGAAAATAAATGTTGGTTGGATGTTTCTTTGCTTATTGTTGCTGCTGATATAAACTTCCTCAGCATTTTCTTCTTAGCCCTTCCATAAGATTCATAGAATCACAGAATGTAAATGGGTTGGGATGGACCCTGAAGATCATCTGGTTCCAGCCCCTCTGCCACCCCTCCAGCAATGAGCAGTGACACCTCCCACTAGACCAGGTTGCTCAAGACCTTAAGCAACCAGACTTTGAACACTGCCAGGCTTAGGGCATCTACAACCTCCCTGGGCAACTCCTCTTATAGACTTTTCTGGGCCTCATGTTTCTTCCTATGAAGATTTGTTGTAATGATATTTACACATCTTACTGCAAGAAAAATTGAATTAATACTCTTACAGAATTATGGTTGATTCTGTGTTATTTGAAGAATAATCAGGAAGTACCTGTGGTGAGACTGTTGAAGTAATGAGATCGGGAAAGAGATGTGTACATTCAATAGTACTCCCTTCTCCAATACATTGTGCTGATCTTTAAGAGATTTTATTTCTAAAGACATATAAGTAATTCATCTTATGCCAAAATTTGACCTTTTTAGCTACTATTGTGTGATGATACTTTCTGTAAACCTCTTTGTTTTGATCAGTGACTAACACAACTATAGACTTGTAGCAAGGTTTTATTAATTCTGAGTACAAATAATGAACATAAGGTAGTTCATTCATCCTTGAACCGTGCTTCAATAATGAGTTAAGAAGTAAACTCTAATAAAGATAGTAGAATCTGAGTAAGGTGTTGTGGAGCAACATAAAATTCATATGGAGTCACTTTTCTATTACAGAATTACACGTTGCAAGTTTTTTTAATGTCCTTAAGTGCATCTTGCAATGGCAAATTCAATTTAATAGGCACCTGGCAAAATTAGATTATTTGAATGCATAAACTGAATTTGTGCACTTTTATGAGCAGAAGAAACTATTACAATTAAACCAGTATAGGATTTACATGTGCAATTAGCCCCTGATTTCACATGCACATTTCTTTTCACAATGTATTTGGGAATCAGTAGATTAGATCCTTTTGTATGAGGTAAATTGAGCATGCAAATATTATTTCTTTTGAAATGCAATAACAAACAAATAGCTCATTTACTTGCATAATGTTAATTGGTTATGTTAACCACATTCATGAATGCACATTTTATCTCTGCTACATGTTCCTATCATTCTTTATAGTACTGTAAAAGTGTATAGTACATAGTCCTAGACAAAAGATCTTATCACCCTGCCTTATAATAAAACAATAAATAACTTTGGCCCAGGCTTTAAAAATGCTTCATAATGCTGCAGCTCCAAGTCAGGCATCTAGTACAGAGACAGATTTTTTTCAAAAGCACTCAGCACCCAGGGGATCTCACTGAGAACAGTGAGAGCTGATGAGTAGTGAGCATTTTTGAAACTCTAGGCTCTTGTTCATATCAATTGAATTTAAATTGTATTTTCCAAGAAAATTCTATGTTGTCTTCTGTTCAGAATCTCTTCTTCCTAGAGATACATTATTCCAGTATTAGAGATGAAAAAATAACTGGATCCCTTTCTGTCTGAAGAAGAAACTAACTAGATAACAGATGGGGTAGGAGAAGGTGAAAACACTGTCATATACTTAGCACTGAAAATGGAAGATAACTAATTATTTCACCAGAAGATGTTTCCTGTCCTGTTCTGGTTTTGCAGATGTATGCTGGGTCTGTTCTTAAATGAAGTTGTAATTGTACAAATGTTCTTCATTCTAAAGTAATTTTATTGCTTTTTTAACAGATATGCATAATTTAGCTCAGTGCATGTCCATCCTCTGCTCTTCAAAACCTTGCAACAATGCTGTAGGTTAGTGAAGTTAGATATTTATCATGTAAATCTTACATTAGAAAACAGGGTCAGAAAACCATGAGGATAAAGATTTTTCTCCATATACAAAACAAAACAAAAAAAGTAATGACCATGAATCCCAATAATTTCCTACATCAGTCAGCCAGTGTTTCAGCTCTGAACAATAACTGTCTTCTGCAATAAAAGAAATTAGTCTATTTACAGTCGCTGGCTGACTTCTTCACTCAGCTGGCAGGGTTGGAGAGATTTTCTTGGCTAATGAAAGATGAAGAATGCCTTCAGGAAACATAGTGAATTCAGCTCTCATGATCTAGTGATGTGAAATTTTGTTATCTGTGTTTGAAATTCTGGCTTAAAATGACCCTTCCATTTTATTCTGAAAAATTAAGGGAATACTCAGTCACATTTGAATTTGACAGAAAATGAGCTAGAAAATTGACATTTGTTGATTTTGTTTTCAACTAAGGCACCAGAACTCTGATTTTGTCCTGGTCCTTCCTCTGCTTTCTGAGACTGAGCCATAGTAACAAGAGGAGCCTTTCTTGCACTCATTGTTCTTCCTGTATCTTTGCTAAGAGGGAAGAAGCATGTCATTTCTGTCCTTGCCCTTTTTAGCCTGCCATCAAATTAATTAAGAAAGCACTGAAAAAGAGCTAAAGAAAAGGAAGAAATCCTGATTTACTAGCGGTGACAGCAATTCCATTGTATGTGAAATAAAAAATAATTTATAAAACAAGAGTTTGAGTTAAAAGGATCATAATTCTGTCTTCACATTGTGTAGGCACCTTTCAAAAGTTGCTAGAACTTTCTTTTCAAAACCATGGTTCAGATAATTTTGCTTTACCCTCTTGCACTCTGCTTTTAAGTAATTGCTCATTTTTGTTAATGTTATTCAGTACAAACTGTTTTCTATTGAAAGAGTAGTATTGAATTTGAATTAAATCAAGTTCCCAAGAAAATACACTTTTCTTTCATGAAGGATCGCGACACATTCCTTTGAGAAATACAATTTCTTTTCAAGAAACTGAAAGATGAGTAATTTATAAAGTTTAATTGCTCACAGTTTTGCCATGAACTAATTCAAAAGGAGGGCAAACAACGTATTTTATTTTAAACCAGTTCATATGTGTTAGTGCTTTACCTGTAGATGGTCACTTATGTGCTATATAATGAGGAAAAAACCAAACTGACAAGCAAAAGGAACAGTGTTCAGAATGCTAAACCATGTGTGGCAGAGAAGTTTTGAGTACTGGAGTAAGAACAGAAATGGCAAAAGAATTTTAACAGAACTACTAATTATTTTGATGAGATTGTGAATTCCATTATTTTTGTTCCCATGTGAAGCAAAATCTTCAGCTTTGATAATAAATGACAAAAGGAAGAACAGTAATCAAATCAGATATGAACAATCTGTAATTTGGAAAATTATATCTTCAGTCCATTTAACATATCCAAACAATCAGTTCACATTTGGTACATTTGAGGATTTGGCGATTAAACAAAAACTGAGAAAAATTTTAAGGCCATTATCTATATGTAATGTATTTGCTAAAGGAAACTGTACCTTTATGCAGTAGAAAAATGAAGTGTGTAGTTTTCTAGCTTTGCATCGAGATGTACCCGCAGTTTTAGCTGAACTTACTTTATCTTGATTATAACGCTACTCTTGAGGAAAGTAAATTTTGCTCTGGAGAGAAAGAACCTGCAAAACACTATTTTAATTTTCTTTTTTTATTTTATTAAATGAGGATAAAGAAAAAAATCTTAACTGCTCAGTTTGAATACACTATTACAGTTTCTGCAAATTATACAGAAATTATTACACCTGGACCTCATCTTCAGACTGAAAAGTGCTGAAGGTACTCTTTGAATATTGTTGATGTTGGTAATGATGATGATGATTATTATTATTAATGTTCTTTAAGAGTTGTGCAATTAAATCTAACCTATTAATTGCATGTCTTGCTAGGCATGACCCCAGCTACAGTGTAAACTTCAGTGGAGGAGGTTTATTTATTAACAACCTACTCCAGAGCTGCTGAAGTAATTTAGATTGAAAAATTCAGTAAAGTGAAGAGACGAGAAGCTCTTTGTATCCTCTAGTGATTTTTCTCTGTAGAAAGGATCATTTTGTGTCTCATGAAGCAAATACTCTGACATGGTTCTGATCCCAGGTACTCTGTTTAATAGGAAGCTCAAGGTAACAGAGCTTGCTGCTTCTCTTCTCCCTCTCCATTGAAGATGTCCTTCACAGAAATGCAAGGACTTTTAAAGTGATTTCCAGGCTTTCAATCCCCCTCTATCAGTGCTTAGTGCCTCAAGCTAATCTAACTATGATATATGGTAAATATTTTCCCTTGCAGGAAAAGTGCTTAAAGTTATTTCTATGCATTGATTGAGCACATTAGGCTAATATTTATCCATTTGAAACTTGGAGGTTTAGCAGTACATCACTTAATAGCTATGCACCGATTATAAGAAGTAATTACACATAAGAATATCAAAGAATATTAAGTCCCTTGTGGAGGAACCATCATAGATGTTTTAATGGTGATTAAATCTGGGAAAGCTGGAGTAGTTTGAAACACTGTTTATTAATTTCAGAAGGTGCATGGCTCTCTGAGCCATATAAGTAGGAACACTAGCATTTATGGATTTAATGACATTTTTGAGCCACAAGAATGTGGCCCTTAGATTTCTTGCAGCAATTGGGTGCATTTTTTTGTTTCAGAGGCTGCTCTCTGTGCATTAAGTTCACCTTGTTTCAAAACTGTATCAGTATGGCATAAACATTATTCTTAGGAATAATGTTTATCCCTTTTGTTTGTGTTTGAAGGAGCTCTTCAGCCAGTGTGATCTTCTCTGAGTTCATGAGATCCCTTCTTGCTCTCTTCCTTTGAAACACTTACCACTACCTTTTGTCTTTACTGTTGCTGGACAGTGTTTTCTCCTGGTTGTTCAAGCCAAGGACCTAGTGCAGGACTAGTTTATGAGAGCTGTACCCTTCCAATTTCCTCTCACAAAAAAAAAAAAGCACACAAAAATCCAAAACAACTGAAAAAAAAAAAGGGAGAAATGCAGACTATTCTCAGAGATCCCAGGGATCTCTGGGAATAGTATTTTTCTGATGGGTATGCATTTATGATGGGCATTTTTCTCAAATGGGCATGCATGTATGACACATTGTATATTTGAAACTTTTTTTCAGATCAAAGGGTCAGATTCTGTTGTTCTTTATGGAATGAAAATTTGATTTTTATATTATGAGTTTGCGTCATTCTTGGATGACAGGCAGTGCCTTCAGGTTTAGCACTGAATATTAAAAAGACCTTCATAATTTTCAAATTCAGCTTTAGTTACTGCCATGATGTTATATCGTGAAAGAACATGACAAAATCATACAGTATCTGCTGAAATATTGTTCAGGTTTTGTGGAGTTTGTGTGATTTCTCTGGTGCTGCTATTAAAACTATAACTGGTGTTCAGAAAATGAAGGCGTAGACCAATCCCACAATTAAAATCAGACCTCTTTTATTTGTATATGCTATTTGGCCAAATGACCCCTTGTCTAACTCCTGAGCATTACATCAGAGTTTGGCATATGTATAATAAATGTATGCCCTTTTAATTCCCTTATGGAATGGAGGACATATGTTATTTATTATGTACAGTGATGTCAGACAATAACTTAATTTTTTAGCAATTTTATCTAGTTAGCCTCAGATGTAGATGGAATACTAACTTGCAATTACTGTCTTTGGATAGTGTATGATAGAGTGATCTATATTCCCACAATTGATTTTAATACTCTTTAGAGTCTAGACACTCTCCAGGTTATGTTTTAAAGTGCAGCTCAGCTTTTCAAAATTGTTCTGAAAATGATATAGCATGATTCTGTGCTTATTCTCTGCCCATAACTACCATATATCTTCCTATGAAGACAGGCTGAGAAAGTTGGAGCTGTTCAGCCTGGAGAAGAGAAGGTTACTGGGAGATCTCATAGTAGTCTTCCAGTATCTGAAGGGGCTAGAGGGGTGCTGGAGAGGGACTCTTTGTTAGGAACTGCGGTGATAGGACAAGGGGTAATAGAATCAAATTGAAGGAGGTGAAATTTAGGCTAGATATTAGGAAAAAGTTTTTTACTGTGAGACTGGTAAGACACTGGCACAGGTTGCCCAGGGAGGTTGTGGCTGCCCCAACCCTGGCAGTGTTCAAAGCCAGGTTGGATGAAGGCTTGAGCAACCTGGTCTTTTGGGAGGGTGTCCCTGCCTTGGGCAAGAGGAGGGGACTAGATGATCTCTAAGATCCATTCCAACCCCTAAAATGATTAGATTAATCATAAAATCATAAAATGAAAATTCATAAAATCATAAAATGATTTATGATTCTATGAAAATGCAGTTTATGCATATAAAATTTGGGTTTGGTTGCAATCAGGGTTTTTTTGTAACTGAAAGACTCTTTTATGTGAAATAGAAGTTGCCGCCTGCTGTCTTCCACCCACACCTCTCCTCAAGTTGATAAAAAATGTGCCACCATCTTCTGTTACCACTGCTGTCTTAGAGGCAGGGATGCTAAGCCCAGTGATGTCAGGTGTGATATGCTGTCATCGACACAGCTCACATGAGATGAAGATTAGAGACTCACCTTTGTCTCATCCCTTAGACTAGGTTAGAGGGCTGCAGTATTGGAAAGGGCTCCCATTTCTGCCAAAAGAGAATTCTTTAATGATGATGTGGTTGAAGATTGACAAGGCATCGTTCTGAGTACTTCCCTGCAACCTTGGTATAAGGATGGGAAGGCAACATGAGGAAAAAAATGTTGTGAAGAGTCTGGGAAACTCTGTAATTTATAAGTTCCCATTATTTAAAACGTACATCTAAATTGATTATTTACGTACATTAACCTCAGTATTTTTTATTAATGCTACAAATTATTGTCTAAAAAAATTCAGCTGTATCTTCCGGCTCATAGAGTAGCCAAGGATGAAGATCTTACTGAAGATTTTATCAAACCTTCCCTCAGTTTTTTCTCAACTTCTCTCTTGAATGCCTTCACATTCTCACTTCCCTGTAGTAGAACAGGGAATGCCACAAGAACTACATCTCCTTGGACAAGAAAAATGCAAAATAAACTTGTCTCAGTATATGAGACTTCTTGCCTGTCGCTTCATCTTGATTTACTGTGATAAAATTTGTGCAAGACAAGAGAAATGAACGTGCAGATGTCTGTTATATCTCATGGATTAAAAGACGCAACGCAATATGTTGACTGAATATAAGAGAAACTGGAAGTATATCCTGCAATATGCTTGCAGTATACTTACTTATTTTCACCTGAAATAACTAATGTTAGGTTTAGAAATCATCTATAAACCCTGAAAACTCTGTGACTACATCACAGAACACAAGGCCATTATAGTGGTATAGACATCAAATCTGCCTGCTACTAATGCCATGCTCTCCAAGAGCCACCATCAGTGCTTCAGGAAATAATTAAGAAATATATACCTATTTGCATTTCTTAAAAGATAAAGTGTTGGGCCTTCATGAGCTCCAACCTCCTTTGGACAGGTTGTCTAACCTCTCTTGGTCCAGTTCGTCCCTATCTTCATGAATGATCTATGGCACTGAGTTCCAAGTTGCATATATTATAAGAAAAAGGGATAGAAATAGTCCTAAGTACTGATTCTCAGAGATTCATGTACTATTAAAGACTACTTCTCAGGGCTATGGGCTATTTTAATTACAGATAGATTAGGAATTTATAAAACAAGGCAGTGTCCTAAAATCAAAACTGCCTAAATAAGTTATATAACCCAATAAAATAAAAATTAATAAAGTTAATAATTAAAAAAATCTGTGGATAGTATAATTGGATGTGGAATTATATGTAGAAAAGAGTGGTTTTCAATGAATGAATTCTATGTTTATGATAAATATGCATATTTATAATCAAAACTGGTCAGTGTTTAAATTATAAATCTCAAATAAAATCCTATAATACTGCAAAATTCTGAGCACAAGAATGTAATGCATTGCTGGATATGAAAATATGAACCATCATTTATGTTGATGGAGCACTATCTGTTTCTCTTGCAGAAATACTGGAAATATGCTCCTGCATATTTGTGATTGAGAGAAGAGTGGAGGATCTGTCATTTTTCCTAGAAATATAATTTGTGGGTTTGTGTTTGGCTGAAACAATTTTCTGATCAAAAGCTCTGTGTAAGGTTTTGATTGGAATTACTTGGGAAGCTGAGATAGAGGTACACTTTTCTTCAGCTCTTTAGCATAGTAATTCCACTGAACTCTTAAGTGAAAATATCTTCCTTTTTCTACCTGCAGTCATGACAACTTCAAATCTACCTTTTTCAAGTGATAACTTATGTACCTCTCTGCTACACCTCATGGTTTCTCAGCAACGTATCTTCTGTCTCACTTGCCTGGTAATAGCAACTCTGAAGTGTCAAATTTTCTAAACCACTGTACATTACAATAAGCTGAGCTGTGTAATTCTGATATAGAAGAGAATACCTGCATTGTTTTTAAATGTGTAGATCTGCAGGGTTTGGCAGTAGCGCTTGGATGTAGATATGAAATTTCATAATAATTTGCTTATTTAGCACTAGAGGTGTAGTTCAGGTTATTTCTAATTCTCTGCCGTCTCTTTAAAAGTATACAATTTATTGCAATCTGATAGTAAGATGGAGTCTCTTTTTTGCATTGCCTTGACTAATAGTCATTCTCTTCTTGGTGGTGCCAACCAGTAAGACAAGAGGCAACAGGCAGAAACTGATGCACAGGAAGTTCCACCTGAATCTGAGGAAGAGCTTCTTTACTGTGCAGGTGACTGTGCACTGGAACAGATTGCCCAGAGAGGTTGTGGAGATATTCAAGAAACATCTGGACGCAATCCTGAGCCATGTGTTCTGGGATGACCCTGCTTGAGTGGGGAGGTTGGATCAGATGACCCACTGTGGTCCCTTCCAACCTAACCCATTCTGTGATTCTGTGAATTACTTGATTTTACCTTTTTTTTTCACGTCTTCATATTTGCCACTATTAAACAAATGTTATTTTGAAGGATTTCTTCAGACTTTCCCAATATTTGTGAAATATTATGACCACACTCAGAGGAAAAACCTTTTTTCCCCCTTGTTTTACTGGCATAAGATCACCACTTTTTCTCATTGGTCACTGAAGAAATATCAACCTAATTGTTCTGAGGATCTTTCAACGATTGTTCACTTCATCTGCAAATCCTAAAACCAAGTTAGAAGAAAAGTCAGGTTTTTTGCCAGTCAGTCTGAAGATTCATAAAACACTTTTCTGCAGGAATAAAATGCAAATGTATCTGAAAACAAAGTTTTAATTACACTTGTTATGTCACAGCAAGAAAACTGTCACCAGCCAGAGGCTTGAAAATTATATCATCTGACACTGACAGGTAGTGCTCCTATTGTAAGAGACTGTAAACAGATTTCCAACCTGTATAATAATGATTTGACAATCAAGGAGGAAAGTTTAATCTTTAATATTTAAACAATATGATAAATATTTAAAGAGTAGAATATTTTATTTTTCTGTAATTCATCAACCAGTATTAAATCAGGATGGACACTTCTTAAAGTAGTTTATCTCTTGCAGCTGTGTAACTGATGTCACCAAATTTTATAACTTTTCAGGTAGATGGATGCCATCAGAGGGTGACTTAGAAATCCCTGGAGTAATTACCTTTATTTTGAAATATCTTTCTCAATTTATTCATGTTATAAATGATGGTTTAGATTTTGCAGCTTTCATTTTATAGAGATTAGGGTCTGGAGTTTTGGGGGGGGGGGTTGCTTTGGTTTGATTTGTTGTGAGGTTTTTTTGGGGAGGTGGATGTTGATGAGTGAAGCCAGTGCTTTCTGATGTTAGTTATAGAAAATACAGAAACACATAAACATTTGTCATACATGTCCCTGCAGTATTATGGATTCATTAGTCATAACTCTACAGCCAGTGATTCAGTGAAAAGTAAAGCTAAACAGGGAGCTTAGTCCATTGATCTGTGTGAAAAAGCATGTCCATTCATACTATTTTGGCTTTTCTCTCAGGCTGAACTGAAGCTGTGGTGTCTCTTATGCACCCTTTACATTATATGCTGTCCTGTTTGTAATCTGACATTACCTTACAGTTGCAACAAATGGGATAACTAGGGAAAATGCCCTGCTTTGTGAAAGATTGTTTCTGCATCCATCATAGCTTTAGTGAAAATACAGTTTTCCTTTTCATCCAACACCCAGATGTTTGCTCTACCCTTCCTTGTTGAGGCAGAAGCAAAGAAGACATCTGCTGTTCTTAAAAAGCAGGCACGAGAAGCAGAGTACACCACTGTTTCTGAGCAGACTAAGCTGTAAATTCTGTTTCTAAGCAGAAAATGTTTTGTAGAGAAAAGAGGAATTCATCCTGGGATACATGCAAAACTAGGTTTCAGGCAAAGAGGCCTAGGCTTTTGTTTCCTCTTTCCTACTGACAGTGGAACCGCCTTAGTTCCGTTGCTTTTTTTCCTCACACATGCCCTGTGACCCTTTTGAGACATCTAACATGGGCATACTTGAAGATATCAAGGTCCTTTCATGCGTTCCCACTTGAGCATTCTTATTTCTTAAAGTCTCTTCCAATTAGTCTAGTTTTTCTGCCTACCCTTGGAAATGACTACTGCAGTAGGGTTTTTTTCCCCTGCAGAATAATGGCAATTTTGCTCTGTGGTTTAGGGGTCTTGGAGTTTGCTTATGACCAAAATGGGAATATTCATTAGGTACTGCATTTGGAGCAATTCTAAGAAAAAAAAAATCCATCTTCCAGTGATAGCTAGGAAGTATGAGATAAAAAGCCTAAAATTGCCTTTGTGCAAAGTTTTACCTTAATGAATGGTTATGAAAACAGACAACTCAGCCAGTCAGTTGTTTCAGAGTCTGTTACTGTAAGTTTAGGGAGCAGTGACTGATTCTCATTCCTAGAGTGCACTGATTTCTAATGAAGATCTTTATGTTGTGTTATTTATTGCTTCTAGCTCACTTGTTAACCATCTGAATGCAGATACTGTGTCATGTTCAACCCCTCTGCTCAGGAAAAGACTGTGTTTTTCACTATTAGTTGTAAAAGACTGACGTGTTTTTGGGCTATGAAGTCTGTTTTACTCTGTACGGTTGCAGCTTAGATTGCTAAGAAAAGTGGTTATGTGACCAAAAAGCCAGCTTTGCATAATCACTGAATGTTTTCTTCTGAACTAACTGAAGATTTTCAGTTAGTTCAGTCAGCAGCTTAGAGAAATTAAATGCCAAGGGGAAAAAAGACATAGAAGAACTTTAGTGTCTTATCTTCTTGTAGGTTTCTGGTGACGGTACTTTGTGGAACACTGTGTCTGTAAATTATTAAGAAACTATGAAATATTTTTGCTGTACTACAAAATGTTGAAGTGAATCCCTGGAATAGTACATTGCAAAGAAAAGAAATCAAATTATTTGCATACAACAAGTTGTCACTTTATATTATAGTGGTCTTCCAAATCTTTTGTAACTCCAAAGACACTCAGTTGATCTCTGCCTTTTTACTTGCTGTTTTAACCTCATCACATCTTGGATAGGTCACTTTGTTCCGCTGTTTCTTTCTCTGCTACAACATATTGGCTTGAGTGTATTGCATGAAGTTTTTCATATTTATGAAACAGGTTCATAAACTCACCACTTTTCTATCACATCTTGTGTTGAACTAATTTAGATGTAATTTTCAACAAAAACTGGAAAAGTATCATGTATGAAATTATTGATTATTCTATGATGATAAGTAGAAATTTCACCATTAACTTATGTGGGAAGGGAGTTGGAGCAAAATTAGTCAAAAAAAAAGATACTTTCTATAAGCAGTAAATAGTGGTGGCTGATGCAGTACAAACCCCATATTTGCTGTGTTTTCAGCATAGGAAATTTACTGAATAACTGAGATTTGTTTTCCATTTTTCTGTAGGTCTATTTCTATTACCTGTTTGACCTGTGATTGACTTCTAATGCTGATATTAGCCTAAAGGTATCTTTGCTCAAGTTCATTCTTGAAAATGAGCTGCAGGTCTTTCAGCTTGATCCTGTATTGCTGAGGTTTTAAAGTTCATCCAAGAAGCCTGCAAAGCCCTAAGTTAGACAGTCTAAAGCTTCAAATAGCAAAACCACTAGAAAGAATGTCCATAGCTGATGCTATCCACTGCTGCCATGTAAATTCCCATCCTAGTTTTTTGCCAATTAACTGTGCTACTAAGTGTGTAGATAGTATCTTGACTCTTGTTTCATTGCTAGTCAGCACCCAAATATGTATGCATGATAGACAATTGATAAAAAGGAATAAAATCAGATATAAGAATTTCTTTTAGTAACACACAAAGGAATAAGAAAAAAAAATCCTAATATGTTCCTAATCTGTGGGTGATAAGGAGGCTGAATCACAAGGGTGTAAAAAAATATGTGCCATATAAGGCCATGTCAGTGGGGACAGGCTCTAGCTGTTCGTGTTGCGAGCCTATATTTGTCATCTTATTTGTTAAATCATTACCAGAGTGTTATGATGTTTTTCGTAAGTGCTGTGTGACAGAATAGGAGTATAAATTTTCTAATGTACATGGCCAGAATGTGGTGACAGTAGGTCGATGTATTATTAAAAATGGTGGTGTGCTATTTTGAACATTTAGAACATTTAGCAAGAGTGGTATTTTTCAACAAGAATATACAACAAACTTCAAAAATAAATTATATGTATTTAGTGATCATCTAATAAGTCATAGCAAAGGACTGAAATGTTTCTCTGCTCTGTATCTGAGTTGGTGAATATCCATTTTTAAATGTTAATTTCTCGAGTATGCATTGCCTCGCCAGGTTTACTGGGAACTGTGAGTTGTTTAAGGGCTCCTGGTATTTAGTCCATTTTTCTGCCATGCAGCTTATTTCAACATGAGATATGATTGTAGTAGATGTTTCTCTGAACTCCTAGAGAATGAGATTGTTTTTCTTAATACACAAAACCTCTTAATGACTTGTGGTCAGTTCCTTCTCTCTAATGGCTTTTCATTATTTCCTACATTTCAGTAGTATTTATGGAGTTCTTTGATAAATATGCAAGCACAAATTAACTTTGGTGTTGATAATTTCCTCAGACAAAGCAGTAAATACATATAAATAACTATAACATTTCCTAATCAACACAGGAAAGAGAAACAAAACCACTGGTGCTTTTCTTAGCCCATGAAAAATTGTTCCTGCAGGTTTTATGCACTTTTCAAATGGAAAAGTGACTGTGTTGTAGGTACAGTGATTGTTCACAGCATAGCACGTCACTATGTGTACCAGTCCTTCTGTTTTTGCAGCAAATAATGAGTCAGATATGGCTCTTTACTCCTACTGTCTTCTCAGCACACAGGTCATTGCTTTTTCCGTTGTTTTTTTAGCTATGTAAATTGTGCACTGATTTTGCAGTACATTTACCCTGACTCTGTGCACATAAACCTGATTGGCACAGGAGCTGAACTGTTCTGAACTCTGCTAAAATCACTAGAAATATTCTGACTGACTTCCATGGCATTTAGAAGATAAGCATAATACTGTGCTGCATAAGGTGGGGGGGAAGGGAGGAAAAAAACCTATTTATAAGACAAATATTATATTTTTTATACTTAATCTTCTTGATTTAATTCCAGTTTTATTTTTTAGTTTTGAAGGACATCAAGATTTTTCCCCCACAGCTTTTGTTGTTTCTCCATTTTCCAAAGCTGTTAAGATTTCCTGTCTATGGGTAACACATGGTGACACAAAATTTTTTTTACCAGTTGTTTTTTTTCGATCAGGAGAGGAAGTATTGTCTTTTAAATATGACTTGTAATATTTGTCCCTGATAGTTCTGCAATTCATAGCAATCCTGTTTATTGTAAAACTAAACAAGTATATAAAGCTATGATTTATTTTTGTTTGTCCAAGATGGAGTTGTCTCAGAGGGACAACAAGAACTTTCAAGTTTAATGACATAAGAGATTTTAAATTCGTGTTTGCCTTTGTAACACTCACCAGTTCATGGTACTAATCACAACATATATCTGATCAGAGAGGGACATCCCTTCCTTTGGCAGCTATTGGAACAGCTAGTCCATGACTGATGGCTACAGCCATGCAATTTATCCAGCACTTTCCAAAGAGTATTTGTACATTCCTGTGAGCTCATTCCTTCCTCTTCTAACCTCCAAGAGGGAGTCTGTGTCTTGCAGGACAAAAGGGAAGAGAATGAAAAGGAGACAAAATGAGGCAGGGGAAATTTAGGAAGGAGTATGATGCCTACAGGCATAGACACCATGGGTGAAAAGTGTAAAACCAATTTCTGTTGGAAGTTACCAACTGTTTTACTGTGAAATTCAGTAATGACATCCTACTTCTATATATAACTATTCTTTGATGATACAGTTAATGTGACTATGACATTTTCTTACATAGGACCACCTACGCAGAATTTTATTCTGCATCTACTCTGAATTTAAGTCTGTCTTTAATAGCATAAAAACTAAACCAAAGCTGCAATATAAATCTTTCAATTTGCATTCATCATGTATAAAAGCAGCTTGAATTTTGGAGTTTTTTTCAGGGGTTTTTTTGTTGTGTTTTTTTTTGTTTCTTTGTTTTGGAATAACAGTTCAAAATGGGACTGTGTATGTGCAGATTTAATTTGAGGACATAATGATTGTTGATTGTCATATTGAGACGTAATTAAATGCCTATAATAATACTACCTTGGACTTACTCATAGAATACTCAACATATTTTATGAATAACGAGGAATTAAATAATGAGGTAAATGCCTATAATAATACTACCTTGGTCTTACTCATAGAATACTCAACATATTATATGAATAACGAGGAATTAAATAATGAGAAGATTTGGTGTGAATTGTATAGCTTTTCAGGACCAGTTGTGTAATGTTCTTTTATCCCTGTTTCTGCTGATTTCATTGCAGCCTCTCCCACTTGTGTAAGAATGTTTTCTGTGGTCTCTGTCAGCAACTAGTAATACCATCATTATCAAGAAAACATGGTTTTTATTCCAGAGTTCTGACTAATAATATTGTCAATGATAATTCCCTGCAGTTGAAATTTAATTTGTTTTCTTGAACCTGTGTTCTTTTTCTGCATCTGCTGCACTAGACAAAAGGGAAAG
>NW_008676479.1:122565-141403 GCF_000695815.1 Acanthisitta chloris
CACACTGTGTTTGCTTACTTCCTACAGAGACATTTTAAACTGCTTGGTATCATATGATTGTATGCTCATTATCAGGAGAAACATTGACTATGTTTAAAGCAGGTCTTCCTTGAAACAAATGGAATAGGAACTACATGGGAATTCACTAGAAAAGGCAAATGAAATCCAGAGCGGCAGAATGTTGAAGCCAGTTAAACAATTTAGCTCTGAGATTTCTCTTTAATAGGCTTCTATCTTATGAAAAGGTCTATGACAAATCTGGACCAGAACACTTTCAGGTGACAAGTGTGTCAAAATTCTTAATGCCCCTCACATTTTTATGATATTGCAAATCTATATTTCCAGGGGTTTTTTTCAAGCATAGTTCTTCGAATTCCACTTGTTCCTCTCTTCTCCTTCTCCATAAGAGGAGGAAGTCATCATCCTGGCATATAGGTGGTAAAGGGGAAAGTTTAGAGAGAAATATTAGTATGTCAGAGAAAACGAAAGATTAGGGGAAGTCAGGGGGGAAAAAAAAAAAGGCTACAAAAATAGAATTATATCAGCGAGTAATTAAACTGCCAGATACACAGTTGATACTTGCTAATTGGTAGTGCTGGCATATGTTATTCCTTCGCCTCTATCCACCCACTCATTGTGTCCTTGAATTCTTCACTCCTTTGCGCTCAGTTGTGCTCTTGTTTTCAAGTATAGTTTCATTTTGACATGCCATTTTATGAAGCATCAGAAAAGCTCATAGATATTATTGAATCCTCACTGGAATAATGTGTAAAACAGACATTGTAGATACATATTTGGAATTTATTATTAGCAATACACATTTTCATTCTGATGTTCTTAGTCTGAAATATGCAATTTTATTTCATTGCTCTTGCCTTGTATTTGTCTTGCACCTACATATTGCTGAAGGCATGGCAAAACCAGAGTTGCCCAACGTCGGAGCAGTTGTCATCTTGAACACTCGAGGAGATCTGGGACCTTGTAGTAGGGCTCCTGATTAGAAGGACCCTCTGTCTCCATTCACTGACTAGAGAAGGAACATTAGAAAACTTCCTTCTGTGCCTCAACTCATCCTTACGAACAGTTTTCTAATTCACATTTCACAGTAAGATGCGGGTCAGCTAATCCACTAAGGTTATTTAATGCTACCTGGTCCCTGTGGCATCAATATACATTCAGTAAACTTTAAAAGCTGCTTAGCTAGTTGAAAACAAAGATCTAGATGTTTACTCAGACCTCTTGAGATTAGTAAATGGCATTGGAAATCTCTCAGCAAGAGGCTTTTGAGAGAAAGCCATTAATTCTCCAACTTGTAGGAGCCAAGCATCGTTAAAATAGTCTTTCTCACAAGAAAAATGTTTCAGAACATTTTCAAACCTCACTAAGGCTTCAGTTCCAAAATGGAGCTGGATCATGAAATTTTGTAAAAACCTTTTGTAAAAGCAGAGGATGCAAGAGAAGGTTCTTACAGCTTCCCCTCCATTACCCCCATGTCTTAGTATTTTCTGCATCCAAATATTTTTCTTTAGTGAGCTAATATTTATAAGATCTAGGGGTAAGGCAGGGAAAAAACTGTCTTTAACTTTTTTTATTCATGTACTCTCACAAAACAGACTATTTCAGAAAGTAATACTCTTGCTTTTCAGTGCATTATGTCTTAATTAAATAAAAAGGTCATTTTCTTCCCCCCCCCCAATAGCATTATTTTTTTCCTAGTCTTCATTTGTGAAAATATTCTCCCACAGCAATACAGTAGATACCTACAAAGGATAGTCCTGGCTTTGTGGAGCTGCATGCCTTTATTTTCCTATATAATCAAGGATAGCAAGTCCTCCAGCAAATGACCCTGAGCACCAAAATTAGGTTTATGGCCTCTGGAGAAGTGAAACTCTCACCATCAAGCACAGAGAAAGACTCAGAAGACTAATCTTCCATATGTAAACTTATTAATATATTAAATCAAAACATATATGATAACACACTCTGTTGCATTCAATTGAAGAGTAAGAAGAGCAAATTGTAAGCTTATGATTGTGAGAACAGCTTTAAGTCTTGGTTAATAGTCAGGATCAGTCGGAGAAATCACCATGTGTCCATCCATCCAACTGCAAGGGATACTTTCAGTTATGAAAGCAATTAAAGGGTCTCTCTTACCAGTATCTTCACTCTTTCTAAACTGGTACCTTATCAAGTCAGAAAACAACTACTTTTAAGGTGTAGTGGCAAACAGGGATATTTTTTGATTGCAGTAACAACTCTACTTGAAACTGAACCTCATTTCTACTTGCCATCTCTCCTTAAATCTCTGCTTAGTGTAGAGGAGATTTGCCTTTAGAACTGGATGGATTTCTGCTAGGCTACCCACCAGATAGTAATGCCTGAGATTTGGCATCTTCATTGTTCAGCTGTTCCATGAAGTACAGTGCTTATAATTTAGTAACTCTAAATTTCCTCTTAGCATTTTCATAAAGGGTAGCATAAATGTTCTGGTGGTATTTTGGAGGAGGTTTCCCAAGGTTTTTAGAAATGTGTTGCCAAGCACATGGTCAATGGTCAGTGTTGACTGTCTTCTGCTCAGCATCTGAGACAGAAGAAATTATATGCTCTTTATTTATTGAGAAATTATGTCTATTGAGAAATTATGTCCTACATAAATTGCCAATCTTTCTGTCTACTTTCCTGGACTCCATGTTGATATTCATTGATTCATGGGATAATTTAGGTTTGAAAAAACTTCAAAGATTGCTGAGTCCAACCATTAACCCAGCACCGCCAAGTCCACCACTAAAACATATTCTCAAGTACCACATATCTTTTAAACCCCTCTGGGAATGGTGACTCAACAACTTCCCTGGGTAGCCTGTTCCAATGCTTGCCAACCCTTTCAGTGAATAAATTTTTCCTAATATCCAATCTAGACATCCCTTTGAGGGATTTAGTTGAGGCCATTTTCCCTTGTCCTGTTGCTTGTTACCTGGCAGAAGAGACTGACCTCCACCTCACTACAACCTCCTTTCAGGTCATTGCAGAGAGTAGCATACAAGCACTTTGGCCATTTCTTCTTGACCCCACTCAAATTACTAGACTTACTCAATGGAGTCCTAATGTACCTCTTGTTATAGATATTTCTTTCCAAATTCACATGTAGGGCAACTTTTAGGATAGGATTTTTCTCAGGAATTGTAAAATACTTTGCCTTTAGAATATGCTCTTGTAGTTCTGTTGAGCCAGTGAGATAGTACAAGCAGCAGTCACAACAGATTTAAAAACATAACAGAATGGGATGCGTGATAACTGTAATGCAATAGGAGGGAGAAAGAACAGCATAGCTCACAGCATGAGATCATATAACCAAGTGACTAATAGGTGAGGAAGGTTCATGCTTGCTGCTCTGCACCATTGCCTGTAAACCTTGTTCACCAGCACAGTGCAGTAAATTACATGACACTCTTGTCTTTGTTTATTTTTGCCAACTAGAGTTATTCAATTCTAAATTTTATAACATTGAATATTATCCTATTTGCAAATATTATAACTTCTTATTGTCTTATAAGACATATTTGTTGTTCCAGTGTGAAGGTTGATGTAGTAGCTGCTGTCTTTGTTTCCTTGGTGACTGTGCCTGCTGTCTGATCATACCACAAAATGCAGACTTGCAAGCAGGATGAGCAACTTCTGCATAACATTTGAACCTCTTTGTTAACAACAGTGGCCTGCTGCTAAAGAGGAGACGGATTCTGATAAATTTGCATTATAGGGACAAATTTTTGTAATTAACTGTGTGTTGGTTTGGAAACTTGTTAAGGAAACACGTTAGCAATTTGCATTCAAAAGGTAACAAATAGGATAATCTATTTGATAAGAATATCAATAAAGAGAGTGTATGTTCTCTGGGTGTTTTCAAGGAAAGAATTACAAATCAAATCATATTAGTGTTCTTCATCTTGTTTACGTCTGTTTCATTAGCAAGTAGATAAAGAAATATGCATTGTGATAACAGGGTAATACATAACCCAATTAAGCTGCAATGATTACATGGAAATGAATCCATAAATGAATCCATAAAGTATTCAGATGATATCATCTCAGTGTTGTTTACATTTGATTTTTAATCTCTTGTGTTCATCGTATAACATTAACATCTTTGACATAGTAAGATGCCTTATTTTTTTTGTTTCTAGTAGAATGCTGTATTGACAGAACAGAGGAATTTTTTTGTCACCTGCACCTACGACTATTTGCTCACTAGCGGAGGAGTGCAAATGAGTCATGTAAACAAAAAGAATATAAAATTGCCTCTATGTTACTAGATTCACCCAGTGTCTATGAGCCACAAAGAAAATTAAAACTTCCACATAGTGCTAAGTCAGAAATGGTGATTGTTGTTTAGTGGTATGCATTCAGTAGGATCAGAAGCACCTAACCCTGCAGTTTTGAAAACTCTAACACATACCGGAAAGTCATGAGTTTGTATTAAAGTTATTAAATGATAGTTGAATTTGATTTAAATTCACTGCTAGGAAAGAGCTCGTTATTTGAGGAAATGTGTAACAGTCTGAACCAAGAATGTACAAGTAGTATAAATTGTGTTATTTGGTTTAGTGATACCACCTTTGCTGCACTAGTGCCCCACTTCTATTGTATCTAGAGTTTCAGGGGAAAATGTTATCTTTTTATAGTGTGATATGAAAATTTTAATGTCTAATATATTCTGTGAAAGACTATAGTATGTTTTACTACTTTGATCTTTTCAGTGTTCAGTATTTTGATTGGCTGGACATTTTGCTTCTTTCCCACAGGTTTCTGAGACTGTAAACAGGGGAAAAATTAGAGTAGCCAGTCAGTCAAATTATGGAATATTGAAAAGGTCAAAGCCATACAGGACTGTACTTAACTTATAGAATATATGAAGCATTAAAATTCTGATAGCTCATTCTTGTGCCATGGGTTGCAACTAGAGAGAATAATGCTGTAGTTTGAATCTGTGCCTATGATGGTAATTATAATGAGAATGGAAAATGGTGCGACCATAGGCTACTGTCATTCTGACAGTCTTTTAAATTTTAATATAAAGACCTTTTAAAAAAGTGTTCTGCATGTAGAGCTAGACATGTATTTGTAGGTTTATTTAAAGTGAGGTCTCATACAAGCACAAACTGTAACTTTCTTTATAGTCAAAGAGAGACTGACTGTAAAAACAAAGGGACAGAACAAAACCAGAAATGTGCTATCTCATTTATAATGCTTTGCATAATTTAATGGTGACAAATATGTTATCATGATTATAGAAATGAAATGCAGCAAAAATGTCTGATTCAATAGTTTGGTATAGTAACTTTAGGAAAAATTGATGTTCCAGGGGAAGGTAAAATATGTCCAAAACATACACACATTTGCCTTTGCAATGCAGATATTATTTTACAAAGTACTGACAAGGGAAATGAGTGGTGGAAACACTTTATTTAAGAATGAAATTTAAAATTCTAATTTCACTGTTCTTTTCTTAGCAGAAAGAATGAGACGGTTTTCTTACTTGAAAACTAACTAGTCCTTTTTAAAATCCACCTACACTACTTTTTCTTTTAGTTTCTTTGTAAGTGTGAATTGTGTGACTCTCTAATGTCTCCATGTGGGGCTGAGCTGCAATGGAAACATCAGGATACACAGTTAAACTCTGCCATGCATGTTAAATATTTTAAAACTACTTTTTAAACTTTTAGAAACTTGCAAATTCAATTGCCAGTGTAGCCAGCTCAGGGCAGATACTTCATCAGAACTGAAAGCAGTTAGATACTAATTGGCTTCCCACTTATTAATTATAAAACCCCAAATGCTTGGATTTTTCTACCACATTCTTTCTTATGACAAGTCAGAGCATGTGGGAAAAGGAGAGAGGGATGGGAAGTGTAAGAGATGAGGGAAAGTAGAAGAGTTAGGGAGTTTCCAGCCATATCAGGTAGTCTTTTATAGGAGTTCATCTGCCCTGTCATGAGATTTACTTTTTGCCAGCTAGCAAGAGCTGATGTTTCACCACCTTTGTAGTGATTTCTTTTATTACAGTGGAAATGCTTCTGGACTAAACAGAATAATGATATATTTTGTTATATTTTTATGCTCTAGTGTTACTTGGTGGAGTATTTAATGACTGAAAACAAGCAACTGACATGTCCTGTTTCAGACTCTGTTACTTAAGATCCAGATAGATTTTCCACAATATTTACATCTCTACCTATTTTGATTACATTAGTACCCCAGACAGAGGTATTTGTATCAAATGTAACGTTTATGTTGACTGGCTAAATCTGTTTGTTATGTGAGTGTTAGGGACAAAATCTTTTGTTCTTTGAGAGTTTATACACCCAGCAGGGCCATGGGTAGGAGAAGGACATCTCATTAGGCACCGTATTTGTGATATCATTTTGTGTGGCCTAGCTCTTTATTATAAATATATAGTAGCATTATGTCAGACAAGCAAATAAGAATATATAGGAATATTTGCCTAGTGTCTGCCCAATTAAGCTGATAACTGATGTCTCTCAAGTAAGGCATAGATGACTTCCTATTCCATCTTAAAATATGTATTGATACTGTGAGGATAAAAGTTTGGTACAGCAGAAGCATTTTCTCCATATGGGCGTTTATGAAAACCTACTGCCTACTTCTGACTGTTCAAACATGCTCTTGTGTGTTTTCATTTTGGTAATCCCCTTTTAACATTGCCCTACTAAGGGAATTTTAATAGCAGCAATCTGTGTCCGTTCCCTGCCACCCTTTTCCCCTAGGGAAGTAACATATCAATTGTTGCAACTGCATTGTTGATGCACCTCTAACAGAATGGGGTCTCTTGTCAGGTGGCTGAGGGGCACTACTGTAAAATCTGATGCATATAAGTATGAAACCTTTAAAGAATTCACAGGTTGATATGCAGAGTTGGAAACTATAGTCCGAAAGAACTTTTAGAGGTCACTGTTGACCCACCTTCCCAAAGGCAAGTCAGTCATGCCATGCCATGCCTAAAAGGTAGTAATTGGGTATGTTCTCAAAAAAATTCCAGCGACATGGGTTTCACCTTTTCCCTAGTGTTCACTTAGCCTTTACAGGCTTCCTGGAACAGATGAACTGAATCTCTTTGGGTATGATTCATTTCCATTATTCCTCTGTTCGCTGTGGTCATGGAGAACACTATCTCCTTGCCTTCCTGCAGTTCCTTTGTCCATATTTGTCAGCTCTTAACCTTCCTTTTCTTCTGTCTTTTATTACTAGACAAAAATAAAAACAAGCAGAGAACACACCAACAAATAAATGTTTGTAGTTTCCTACGTTACCCCACTCTGCTATCTTGGACTGCATTATGCAAAACATCTGAGCCAATCTTATCCAGTCCAAGTAGACTGCAAGAACTGCTTTGCATTCTCTGTGCATGGTATTTCTCTTCACATAAACTTATTCCATAATAACTTTTTCTGGCTGCAGCGTGATATCAGATATTGTAGAATTGGTCTTCACAAATACAGAACATCTACTTCTCCATGACTAAAATCATGAGGCACATTGGATATTAAAATACTCTTAATATTGGTTATTTAAATTTTCAAATGAAGTTAAAAAATTCAGGCCAGAGCAAATCTCGAGGAACTCTGCTGACTGCTAATACTGGTGGAGGATTAGTCAGCATGAAGGCAATGAAATTCAACCTGCGAAATGCATGGGTGTACATACTGGAAGTAGGCTGAATCATACAAGCAGCAGGGTTCTGAATAGTGTCTTTGTGTATAATGTTGCTCTTAATGTGCAGCAAGTATAGATATTTTAAATTTAGATATAGCTGTGTCAGAAAAAATATGTAGATAAACCTCCTATTTGGTGGTTCTTCTGTCTTTATTGGTTTCTTCCTCTTTTGTTCTCTTGAATCACTGGATTCATCTGCAGTTTTAATTCAAATTTTAACTATAGGAGTATTCTCAGCAATCTTACAGAAATCACAGACAGGAACAATTAAACATCCTTCACAATAGTACAGAGGTATGAAAAATGCCACTTAAATATTATTCTCAACTGAAAGAGCAGGTTTTGCAGTATAGAAATGACTGAACATTTTGTGTGGATGAGTTAGCTACACTGAAATTAGAAAAATATATATCTGAAAAGACCTCCACTGTTTTGAATTCTCTGTAATTCTTACAGCAGAAGGCAACAGATTTTCAGTAGTAGAAAAATATAGGGATTTAGTGTATTCTTTAACATCATGTGTGTCAAAGGAAAAAAGGCAGAAGAAACTGGTGTTATGTGTTTGTGTAAAGTAACCAATAGAGGGAGAATTTATAGTATTCAGACAAAGAATCTAGGAATTCAGAAAACACAAATAATCTCTGAATTTGTAAACCAAGATGAAGTTCCAAATTATATTTATGGAATTACTTGAAAGAATAACCAAGGGAACTCTTGAGCCTGGAGCCTATTTCTCTCTGGGGAACAATAATGTCCTCTGATCCAACTACAATGAAGGTTCTATTCCAGTACTTGTCTATTTGTACAGACCTACATTTCTGATGCCAAAATGAAATGGACTGTTGACTAACATGCCTCAGTCTTGCTGTTTGTAGCAGACAGTGTTACTGGACCTTCCTAGTATTGGCTTTGGGGCAGATGTATTCAGTGGATTTTTGCAAAGCTAGGCATATAGTCTCAGCAGATTTATGTTACACTTCTCGTGTTGATCACCTTGTTATGTAAATGTAATGAGATATTTTTCTGTAAAATTAGTCTGAATTGTTTATGTAATCTGTTTACTGCATATTATTCTAGAGAACATAATAGCTGGTTTCATTTTTTGTGATGCCAGAAGTACTAGATAAAACAAAATATCAAAATTCCCAGAAGAAATTAGAAAAAAAATGTTCAAATGTTGTTAGTGACCTACCTCTCAAGATATTTGTAATTTCTACAAATCAGTCTTTTTTTTCCCCTTTTATTTTAATATTAAGTATCAAATGGTCAGTTTACATTCAGCTTTGCTCTTATGATTCAAAGGGCTCATCTAAAATAATGATGATTTGAAGAGACTTTCACTATTAAACATCAAAGTACAATACAATATATTAATCATACCTGCAGATGCAATAGGTCAAGGGGCAGATTCTTTTAGATCGTATTTTCTAAGGTCTTCTTCAGTTTGAAAGTCGAATTCAGTTTGAATTTTTTAGCCTGCCTTCCTAAACTTACTTAGATTAACCCCTTCGGCTAATTAGAATAGCTACAACTAATTGATTGTAAAGTTGTTATGATACATACTACAAAAATATTATGCAATACATATAATTCATATCAATGTTATTGCATGTTTGGGCATAATTTTCTCTTGATATTTCACTGAATTGTTTAACATATCTGTGCAATTATGAACTTAATATTCTGTTACACCACTGTCTTAGTGAATTTTGATACAGTTAAGTAGAAGGGAACAGCTTCTTCTGAGAGAAATAAAATGTATGCCCATAGTCACTTGAAAATGAAGCAATTTTACTGCATTATGGTGATTTTAACTTAGAAGTTATTTTCCTTGTTCCTAGTACACAGATAAAACTGATTAGCAATGTTCCATCTCAAAAGTTAATCCTAGTGCTAAAAAACAATGATGCAGTCTTTCTTCTCCAGAAAGAAGCTGCAAGTTTGTATCCCCAGGAGCAGTGGTGGAACTTCTCAAGTTATAATAGATGTGAATGCTTCAGAGAAGATAGCAAGTTAGCTGTGATGATAAAGCAAATACTTGTGAACAGTACGGAATCATCCAGAGGGGTTTAGATAAGTGAAGTGTATGGTAAATGCAATTAAATTTAGTGTGCATAGGGCTGAAGCTTATAGACAAAAGGAGGGAAAAAGCCATGAAAATGTTATTCTCAGCTGCTTCCTTCAGAGAGCATTCTGTACCTCTTGAAGGAGGAGAGAGAATGGTGAGCCCTGCCACACTGTCATAACTGCAAATACTTGCCCTTTCTTTCTGGGCATCTCTCCTAGCACCCTCTCATGCTAACACATTGGATGCTGTCACTGGGACTTGTATAATTAATAAATTCCAGGAGTTTCTGCAAGGCAACTGAGAGTTCTGTGGCTGCAAGGGGGCATGTGAAGTGCCTTTCAGTTGACAGTCTCTGCCTCTGAATCTAGGGTTCCCCTTTACTGAAGACAGTCCAGGCTCTCCCAGTTCATTTTATCATAGAATGGTTTGGGTTGGAATGGACCTTAAAGATCATCTAGGTCCAACCCCTCTCTCATGTGTTTGGAAACCTTCCACTAGACCAGGTTGTTCAAAGCCCCATCCCCCCTTGCCTTGAACACTTCCAGGTATGGAGCATCCACAACTTCTCTTGGTGATTTGTTCCAGTGTTTCACCACCCTCTCATAAAGAGTTTCTTCTTAATATCTGATCTAAACCTACCCTAATTAATTTTAAAACCGTTACCCCTTGTCTAGTCACTACACTCCATGACAAAGAGTCCCTCTCCATCTTTTCTGCAGGCCCCCTTTATGTCATCTTGAAGTTCTGTGACTAAGAGAAAAGATGACTTGAAGCTCACACATTGTTAAAACTTCTAGATTAATGTATTCCCTCACTTCTTGGAAATAAAATTATCACCTTGGAAAAGAAGAATGTAGGTAAAGCCAGGTCAGAAACAGACGTAAAGTCTCTCTGCAGTGTGGAAATTTCAGAGAGGTTGAATCTACTCCTATAAAACTGGATTACTATTAGTGTAGGGTAATATACAGAAACAAATTAATCTTCTGGTCCTGCTGGACCTTTTTACTGTGCTATAGATCGGTTTGGAGCAATCAAAAAATGCAGTCTATAAAGCAGGTGGGAAGAGGCTTGTTGTTTGCTATAAAAAAATGAGCTTGAACTGCAAAAGTGATACTGACCCCTAAATTTCTGTATCAATTTAGTCAGAATTTTAAAGAACATTTTTCAGTCAAGTGACACTGGCATTAGAATCCAGGGTGGGTTTTTGTCTCTTAGGCACTGTGTCCTATGTGACACATTGAAAATACTATAAACTAGATCTCTCTGCTGCAATTGTTGTGCATACAGATTAGGTACAACATATTGTAAGATTTTCCATGTTAGCCAGGATGCTTCTGTTCTGATCTGGAACAAGGGGATAGCTGTCTCCCACTGTCTTGGAATACTTGGCCTTCCCCACCACTGACAGAGGGGGATCAAGTGTGAAGCACTTCATGGGTAGCAGTTTGACTGGGCATGGTCTCACTTTATTCAGACTCAGAGTTAGTCCATGTCTTACAGCTTTTGATGAGATTAATTTGTTGCTTGTTAATTAATTTGTTAAAGAGTGTATTCAGACAGTCTCTGTGGAGATGAAGAGTGCTGTGTCTCATTACTTACTTCTTCAGCCAATAAGTCATTGTAAAAGAGGAGTCCTCAGGTCTGTTATTCTACATTTTTTTAGTGATTTATCAGCTTTTTTATTTAAAGATGTATATACAGGCAAATATGTATTTTGGGTTTGTTATTATTACCATATTCATATTGGTAAACCATGTCCTGCAAGCAGTAACCACTACCTTCTTTTCTTGACCTTAATAAGAGAAGAAATCTAATAGATTTCAAGGGATTGTTTTTGCCTTAAAAAGCATTTCACAAAAGTGACTTAAGCTTAAAAAATTGTCTATTTGTAGGAAGATCAGTCCAAGAGAAACACATTGGGTTATTTTTTTAATATTTCTACTGAATCAAGAGGCAGAAAGAGAATGGTTAGAAAATTGACACCTGAGAGTTTCAATTTCAGTAGCTTTACATAAACAGCCTGGGTGACTTTCCATGAGGAGACTCAGAACTGTGAACACAGAGACAAGCAATATGAGCTATACATTGTGAAACTAGAATGTTAAGAACCATGAAAAGTTCTTTTTTAACTAAGGACTGGACAATTTGCACCATGGAGGAAGACGTTGGAGAGCAGAGAGGACATAATCACTTGAAGAAACCAGCGTCATCTCTCTTTTCCTTGAAAATTCCTGTATTTCTTTTGTCAGTGTATAGTTTTGACACCATGCCTAGGAATTCTTCCTTCCATGTCTCTTCCTCTCTCTTCCTCAAAATGGCCTAGATTTTTACCAGTTCACATTCACATATCATTTAAGAGACAAAATCAGCAACATTTTATAAATTGACAGCTATGACAGTAAAGTAAACTGATGTCCAATGTTACATGAAAATCTCATTTTTTTCCCATGCATAATTTAGGGCTCTGGAAACACAAATGACTGGAAGTTTTAAAACTGGAATATGGTGCATATATACAGATAATTTTTGTATTCTCATCATCTTCATTGCACTAATAATAACAACCATTAATAGCCCCAATATTGAAGCTGCTTAGGAAGCACTTTAATGTGCCTATGCATAATATAGTCAAGTTCACTGCATTTTGATACAGTAGGTTTATTTCTAAGGTAAAAATCAGAGATTACAGATTTCTCAAATTCATTTGCTGTCTCAGTATAAGAGAATTGCTGTTATTGACTGGAATTTTTGCAGGCATTTTGCAGTACTTGGGCATGAATCAAAGAAATACTGGGGATCCTAACAGTGCATTCAACCCAGTGGTTATTTAGGAGCCCAAACAAGAGGTAGACATCTTAAGGCTTCACTGATCTATGTGATGCCTCTGCTTAGATATCAACAGCTCTCTACCCTGTTTATTCCCATTTAAGAATTCCAGGCCTATTTAGGTAAAAAAAAAGTTTAGATTTTGTGACCATGAATCTGACAATGTCACAGTATCACTTGGTTGCAGCAGCTCAGTTTCATGTCCTTTCCATGATCTGGCCAAGGATGTGCTCTATCCCTGCTGCAAATCTCATCCTGAAGAGGCACATCCATCATTTTTTTTTCCCCAAGAGAAATGCTAGCATATTTATTACAGGGTGTTTTCTAAGGAAACTGATCAGTAATTGAGATGTAACTATGAGGGTTGAAACAAGTCTTAACAATCTCCTCATTATTTTATTCTACCAAGTTAACATACAGAGCTATAAGTCAGATCAGCTGAGAGACAAATCTTATCTTACAGAAATGGCAAGGTTTAGAAAAAGATTTGAACCTGAAAAATCAGACTAAGGTCTAATCCTACTGCTATGATCTATATAAATGATTGGAAGTGGTAATAGAATATCCCTTCTATATTGTGCTGATGTCAGCTACAATGTACGTGCAAGCTAGTTGCAAATACTGCCTGCCTGCCAACTATAATGGTTGATAGCATAATAGATTTTCTCATGCTAAAAAAATTCTGCTTGTTCTGTATGGATGCATGTATTCAATATACCTGATTTTCTAAACTAGAAAAGAATCAATGGCTGAAAAATTCTATTTGACTGGTTTGCTTCCCAGATAGATCCATATTAATATAAGACATCACGAGAATGACAAAGAAGCTTTTGTAACAAGACATGCTAAGGATGATATTTTTACCCACCAATATCTGTTCAATCCTTGAAATCCTTGAATGTGAACTGCATAGTATTTTGCATTATTGTAGCATGCTTTGTAAATCCCAAAATTTCTGAAAAAGAAAACCAGTATTTTTCTTCACATTTTACCACTGAGTGAAACTGATGTGCAGAGGGATCAAAAAATGTGTTCATGGCCAGGGGCAGCAGCAGCAATAGGGACCAAGCAGCTGAGAGAGAGCTCAGCAGCTTGCTCATTAGTCTTTATCTGCTCTTTGTGGCTTGAAGAGCACTGCTGACCTAGTATTGGGCTGTTGAAGTTTTGCTTATAACTGCAACTAGATCCCAAAAGTTTTTGTAAGCTTCATTGCCCATTCTGCTAAATACATGCTTTTGTTATGCTGCTAAGTTTTTGATCGGGCCTCATTCATCTGAACACACGAAACATAATATATGTGTCTTCTGCTTCTAAATAGTTTTATTTCTCATGCTATTGTTGTAGCAAAAGTAATTTCACTGAATTCCTTCAACTATATAGGAAAATCCCTTCATTTGTTTATTCAGTACTTACCAGGTATACAAGATTTAGCTGGGATGGAGTGAATTTTCTCACCACACCCACAACACTAAGCTATTTTAAGATTTACCTTCATCCAATACCTTGATTTTACTCTTGTTTCCTTCACCAAATGGCTGAAAACGTGTATTTCAGTTTTGCAAGGGTGTGATCTTTGTTGATATTCCTCATGGCATAGGTTGTTCTAGTAGTCCACGATGTGGTAGTCTGACCTACAAATACACAGTACTGCAAGAACACAGCTCCCATCAGCTGTAATAACCACTTCTGTGCATTCAGAAGGTGCTTCAGCAGCATGTACAGATAGTTGTTGATGTTGCTGGTCTTCATATCTAAGTCAGAAAGGATGAGAATAAACATATATGGAGCATTTAAAAATATTTGCCTATATCCCGTGTAGACTTGCAACTGGAAAAACTTGTGTGGAGGTCAGAAGGAATCTGACAATACTTTGATGTGAACTAGAAGTATTTTCTAATTGTGTACTGGCCTGCTGTTGGATGCACATTCACTGAGTGAATGAACTGGAGTGAAGTGGTCTCGGAAGAAAGATGAGTGAACTGGAATTGGAAGAAAGGTCATGGAACTTAATAATAATATGAGTTTACTTGTTGGGTATGTTTTTCACATATAAATGTAAATGTTCGAACTTATTTCCTCTTGGTCCTGCTGAGATGTATTCAAAGAGAGGTGTCCATGGAAAGTTATTCTGTCTTGGATCCTACCCTCTGTTTTGCTTCCTGGCTTGTTATGGTTCAAAAACAACAAACTTCCTTTGTGTTGAGAAGAAAGTACCGTGTGCCATTGCTTTACAATCTACTGCATTTCAGGTTTTTTGTTGTTATTGTGTTGATGGAAGCAGAGTGGGGAAGAAATTAAACTGACAGAACAAGATAAATATTCCATCCTATGAACAGTAAGGCAGTTAGAAGTACATAATTACAGGACACCCTGAAAGAAAAGACTTGACTTTGTGTATGTCCATGTAAAATACTTTTCTGTATCAGGAAAGCTGTTATGAAGCTGTTACATCCATAGGTGCCAGAATGCCAGCTCTTTGTAGTGGGTTTGCATGGCCAGGTTTTGGCAGTGGGAGAGCTACAGAGGTGACTTCTTTGAGAAGCTGTTAGAAGCTTCACCATGTCCAGCAGAGCCAATACCAGTCAGGACAGACCCTCAGCTGTGCCAAGTCTGAGCCAGTCAGTGATAGTAGTAATGCCACTGGGATAACATATTTAAGGAAATAAAAGTTTCTGTGCAGATGTAACTGTGACCAGAGAGGAGAATATTGGAGAGGAACAACTGTACAGACACCAAGGTCAGTGAAGAAGGAGGGAGAGGAGGTGCTTCAGGCACCAGAGCTGAGATTCCCCTGCAGCCTGTGGTGAAGACAATGGTGAAGCAACTGTTCCCCTGCAGCTCATGGAGGCCAGCAGGAGTGCAGAGATCCAACTGCACCCTGTGGGAAGTGACCCATGCTGAAGCAGTTAATGGAGAACTGTAGTCCCTGGGAAGGACTCATATGGGAGCAGTTCATGGAGAGCTGTCGCCCATGGGAGGGGCCCCACACTGGAGCAGGGAAAGGACTCCTCTTCCGGAGAGCAGTGGCAGAAGCAATATGTGATGAACTGACCATAACCTCCACTTCCCATCTACCTGTGTCACTGGAGGGGAAGAGGTAGAATTGGGAAGTAGAGAAGGGTTGGGGAATATGTTTTTAAGGTCTGTTTTATTTCTCATTATCCTGCTCTGATCTTGTTAGTAATATAATCGCTTAATTTCCCCAAGCTGAGTCTGTTTTGCCTGTGATAGTAATCAGTGTGTGGTCTCTCCCTGTCCTTATCTCAACTCATGAGCCTTTCATGATTTTTTCTCTCCCCTATCCATTTGCAGAGGGGAGTTATAGAGCAGCTTTAGTGGGTTCCTGACATCTAGCCAGGGTCAACCCGCTGTACTCTTATAAGTCAGCTTTTGGGAGAAACATTTCTGATGTTTTGTGTTGGTTCATTATCACAGTATTTTGTTTCCTTTTTCACTTTAATAAGCACACCATTCACTTTTTATTCTGTTGATGTCTGCCTTTTAACTACTTAATTTTTTTGTTATCACCGTGGTACAGTCTGTCTGGCACATACTGTAACATTCATTAGGAACACTTGATTCCCAGAGGTAGTGGAACACTATAAGCCACAGACTGCCTGCAAGCTGCTTCTTTCTAAGTTTTGCCCATGTGATAAAAGATATTAAAGTTTCATTGTCAGAGTTGAAACTGAGAGCACTCTGGCAAAACTATTAGCCTTTGAGGTGATCATTGCTATGCACTGAACACCAACAGGGTCAGTCAATCAAATTTTATCCTATTAGTAAGTTTCATAAACTTCTTAACATTAGAGGTCCAGAACAACACAAAAAACACTGCCTTAGTTCATTTCTTATATAATTCTAACAACAAAGAGAATCTATGATTTGTACAAATGCATAACTAACCAATACCTAAATTCTTCTGCATTCACACTTAGAATTTCCTCTAAAGAGGTATTTTTCCTGGCTTAAACTTCTTATCTCATCTTGGGATGCTGTAGGGTATAGCTCCTTAAACTCTTTTGTTACAATAGCTAAGACTTTTTATCTTTAACAAGATATTCAAGATGAAGAAAAAAAAAAATCTAATATGGTTAGCTGAAATCAGGGACATTACAGCTCTTTTTAACTCTTTCTTTGCATCTTATTAAACTCTTTGTAAGTGAATTTAATATTTATTAACAAAGATCAACTAATATCATTAGAGATAGGGGACTCATTTGTCCATGGTTAGATACGTTGCTGTACTGATGTAACAGTATCAGGAACTGATGTTCTTAAAAAAACCCTCAAATGGTCTTCAAAAATGTAGACTGGGACTTGGTATTCCTGCTCTCTCCTGAAAGAGCTATTATTCATCAGCATTATTCATTTGTCATTTGCCATGACTTTGATGAATAACATGCACATCAATACAATTTGACTCTTATTTGCTCCAAATAGTCCACAACTGCATCCAAACCAAAGTCTGATACAGAAAATTCTTTAGGTAGTATTGCAGTGCACATGATTAACCTGAACAGCTCTGAATTCACACTAGCCAAATGAATTAAAAGAAACCCCCTTTTCCAGGGCATTAAAATACAATTTTCCAACCTGCCTCTCAAGATAGATTTATGTTAAGCTACAGGTTGACATTTTAGTTAGGTCTAGGATTCTTTAGCAGACAAATTTAATGCTGCTTTTGTTTTGAGCAGTTTAAGGACAGCAAGAGACCAAAGGGGAAGTTCTAGGACTCTTATCTAATACTACTCTTCTACACTTCTACAGAGCAACAGTTGACTAAGAGTATCAGTATGAACTGTAATAATACTTAGTATCTATTACTGAATTTTAAGTTGCTCATGAAACCATCAAAAACTATATTCCTGGAAAAAATATCATCTTATAGAAATGTTAGCCAAACCCCCCAAATTCATGGAGAGGTAGATACATATTAACTGAGTGAAAACTGTATAATGCTGTAGAGTAGCTGTTCTTTAGCTCAGAACAGTTCTAAATGACCTCCTGTAAAGCCATTATTTTATGTTAAGAAATTACCAGAAGGACCGTTTAGCAGTAATTTATTAAATTGAGATTAAATAAAGGATGAACTTAATTTACCATTATGAATTAAAGCAGAGCTCAAGGCCATAGGGTCTTGACAAACAGCAGAAAGGATGATGGATGTAGGCAGATAGATTCTATTTTAAAATGGTTATTGCTCTGGTTTTGAGTTCCGAGCGGCTTTCTTCCTAAGGAGATTTTAGGAGTGCAGAATGATTTCTTTTTTTTTTTTTCGTTTTCATTCTTCTTTTTTTTTTTCGTGCCATTTTCTTATTTTGGTAGTTGAAAAATTGCCTACTATATTTGTACATTGATTGTGCAGTAACAAAGAGCTTGAAAGAATACAAAAAATGAAATGTTTGTTCTAAATGCCTTCTGTTATTTGTTGTATCCTGATGAGTCAAAATATGAGACAGAAAGAGATTATGTAGGGTAATAGGTTTACTTGTGTTACATAGCAAGCATCATCTTTCTTCTGCGCATGTAAATGTCAAAATTCCAATGCTTTGCACTACTGACTAAAGAGAAGTTGCAAGTGCTTTCTGAAGAGGGTTCAACAACCAGAGTACAATGAAAACATATTTTTTTGCATGGTAGGAGCACACGTCACATCAAGTTTTTTTGAGGTATTTTCTTTACATTTAGTAATTGACTTATGCTGTAGATACCTGCAGAGGACCTTAGACAGAACAAGAGTCCTGTAGTCACTTGACTCAAATCCAGAAAAAGTGTCATGTCTCAGAAACCCCATAGAGAGGCAAGACCCACAAAATCTCTGTAGACAGAGTCTCATTCAGGGGACTTGGAAGGGGAAGCAGGTTGTTCTTCATAGAATCATAGGATTTTAGGGGTTGGAATGGACCTTAAAAATTATCTAGTCCCAACCCCCCCTGCCATGGGCAGAGACACCTCTCCACTAGACCAGGTTGCTCAAGGCCTGATCCAGCCTGGCCTTGAACACTGCCAGGGTTGGGGCAGCCACCACTTCCCTGGGCAGCCTGTTCCAGTGTCTCACCACCCTCGCAGTAAAAAACATTTTTCTAATATCTAACCTAAATTCCCCCTCCAGTTTGAACCCATTTCCCCTTGCCCTATCATTGCAGTTCCTAACAAAGAGTCCCTCTCTGGCTCCCTTGTAGGCCCTTCAGATATTGAAAAGTTGCTATGAGG
>NW_008676479.1:141572-146261 GCF_000695815.1 Acanthisitta chloris
AGCTGAGTAGAGTGGGAAAATCACCTCCTTTGACCTGCTGCCCACACTCCTTTCGATGCAGCCCAGGATTCGGTTGGCTTTCTGGTTTGCTAGCACACACTGCCGGCTCATGGTGACACTCTCAAGTCTTTCTCCTCACTGGTGGTCTCAATTACTTCCTTTTTCTCAATTACTTCTTGTTGATATGTATGTCCTTATGCAACACGCCGGTTTGTTCTGTGTGTTAATGACAAAAATTTTGCCTCTGGGCTGGCTTTCTTACACGTAAGGGCCAAAGATGCTGGTCAGATTTATTCACTGAGCCATTTTTGGTATGTTTTAGAACATAGCTCTTTGTGGTGATTAATCATTATGCAGTTCTTTCAAGAAATTTCTTCTGTGTCAAATGAATGTAGCAGATTTCTCAATGCAACTGATTGAGATGTCTCATTAATATATGTTACTTTTTACATGCAGAAAAAAAATCAATATGTTTTATATAATTCTTACCTTCATTTCAGTAGTTTTTGACATGGTGAATCCTTAACAAAGTGTGATAGTTCATGGCACGTGGATAATTTAATTTTCTGAGCAGTCAGAAGTGGAAAGAAGGCTGAAGTAGCTGCAGCATCAGTGCCAATATAAGTGACATTGAAGACAGCACTGGTGCAGGTCCTTGAAGTGAATACACCTTGCAGCATTATGTAGCTAGTCTATACAAGTGTTCTGCAAGATTTCTGGTTATCATGCTAGTCAATTTGTCTTTTTGACACTGTTTATTCTCTTGTTGTTTTGTTCTGGTTTGGGTTTTGGTTGTTTGTTGTTTTGGTTTTTCTCATTAAATTAGATTGCAAGCCCTATAGACTGTATTTGTATTCAGTGTTTGTATAGCATGAATTACTTGATCTGTAGCTAGCTGTTATGCTGATGGTAGTAGTAATATTCTCAATAACAATAATACTGTAAATAATTGTTAGCAGTGATCGTGGATAATTTGCAGAAGAGCCATATATTACATGGTAGCTTTGATTTTTGCTTCAGGAAATAATGTTGCATTACAAACTGTGCTGAGAGAGTCCATGGCAGGGATTTGAAATTAAATATAAAGGATTATGCCTTGTAACTAATGTAGACATCTGAATCAAAGCTTGAAATGTAAATTACACCTTACCAGATGCACATTTGTGTGTCAGACCAGTGTTTGTTCATTTGTGTAGACCTTTGTTATTTCTTCATGAGCATTTTCTCATCTACTGTTTTCCCTGAGGAGGTACTGGAAATATTGATTCCTAGGACCTGATATGCAGGTTTGGAAGCTCTTATTCAAATCCTATCGAGGTGGTGTTTTTGGTGTGTTGGAAAGAGCATTTTAGAACCATCACACACAGTCTGGCACAGTTGTAAGTCCACATGAGGGTAAAAAAACCTGAGTGAACATGAAACCTGACTGGCCATTTTGTTTTAGAAGAGATAGTGCTGTTAGGTCAGATGTGAAGTGGATCTGCACTGGTGGAATAACTTTGCATTGCTTCCACTTGAACTATTTCTAGCTGGTATATATGTAGAGGACTCGAGGCTTCTGTGCTGTCATTTCTTCACCCATCATGAGAACCACACTGGTAATAGAAGCTTAAATAAACAATGAGTGGGGAAAAGCAAAACCTTATTGAATTTATTTTATTTCAGTGAGCTGCAGAGCATATTAAATTTCTTAGATGCATGAAAATATTAGGATCTTTATTGCTCAATTATATTATGCATTTTGCATGCTAACTCTACTTTTTTTAAGAGAAAAAAAAGGTACCAAAAGGCTAAAAAACATATACAGAAAATGGGCTCAAAATATATAAAAATTGGAAGAGTTGTTTTCGTTTTAAAATGTGCTTAACACTCAAGTAAATAAAAAAAACCTGATTTGTTTGCTGAGGCTGAAAGGCTAAGAGCATTAACAAAGCCCCTCATCTAGAAGTTAATATCTGCTTCCAGAAACAATAAAAAAGATGCCTGCACCAGCATTTCAAACATTTAAAAGTGTTTGATACTTATACTGATTTAAGAAAAAACGTTTTACTGCTGGCACTTCTTTTATCATTCTGCTCCCTCCTCCTTGCACACCCATATTTGGTGTTATAAGCTGAAGTGATTAATTCACGAGGGATGGATTTAATTGCCTGGATTGTCTTTTGGGCTTTCATTGTCTTCTGTATTCACTTTCTCTTCTTTCCAAATATTCATTGATTTAGTTCAGTGCTAACAGATGATTGGTAAAAGTACTCAGAACTAATTGATAAAGTGATGTTTGTAATAACAAATAGAAAACAACAGCAGCTATTAGTTGCCTCACCTTAGCTAATCTGCAGTATTCTCATTAACACAAAAAAGCCTCTTAATTCTGTAGGCCTTAGTGCTTAGAAAAGACTTTCAAGTTTTAATGAGTGAACCAAAGACCAGTTAAAAATATCAAACCACTCTAAATTCCTTTTTTTTAAAAAAAAAATCTCCAACAAAGTAACAAAATAATTAGTAAGCATGAGATCTTCAATCTGCTTTGAAATGAGTTGGTAACTTTTCATTTCAAAGGTGCGATCTTAGTCATTTATTGGACTTTCTAAGATGAAGTTTGAATCATGTCACAGGCTTTGTGTGAATCTGTTATATGTTCTACATCATTTGTGTAAGGAGTACATGGTTAGTTAGCTTATGATTGAGGGGGTTTTAACTTGATTTTTTCATCCAGATAGTATGGGGAAAGGGTGTTGTTGACTTTTATCTTTTTTTGGGGGTGGGGGCAGGTTAGCCAAGTCTGTTTTCAAAATACTCCTATATAGTAAGGAAAACATCAACAAGGGCTGCGCTTTTCAGGCCCCATCTAAGCAAGCTGCTTCAAACATACTTTATTTAAACTCACTCACTGGACTGGTCTTAGAAACACAGCAAGAGAAGTTCCTTTAAGGCAGAGAAAGAGAAGGTAATAGAGTTTCTCTGAGTGTTTATCTGTATGCATATTCACACTGCATATGCAAGTGCTGTTAGCCAGTGTTACTGGGGTCGTCCTCTAAACCCCCCGTGCTAAACATGTCCTTCTGTAGTTTTAAAAGGAGTGAAGCATGCTATTTCCTCTCTCTTCCTTCCAAAGTTCTGCTGAGTGGAAATAATTCTTCTGTGCCTGCCTAAAGCAGAGTACCCTCAACTTTTCACTAGTATTGAAACCCTCTTATTGCTTCCTTGAGGATGTATCTGTGTTCCTCATACACCAGCACAACTATTAAAGTAGTCTGTCTTTGACAGTACTACAGATAAATTTCTAATTATGCCTTTTTACTGTGTACCATGACCCCATTTTATTCAGATTGTCCTCTGAGTTTTTATCCTCATGAAAAGTCCTTCTCTGTCACACTATTGCTCCCCTGCTCCATTGCACCTCCTCTCAGTGTAGCAGTACTTATAAGGGAGTTCTCGACTATATTGCCAATAGCCTCAAAGCCCTCAGATTCTTTTTTCCAGGAAACCCTACTTTAATTACCAGTAGGAACTGCAGTAATTCATATAGTGGCATATGATACCTATTAGTCATTCCTGTAGCTTTTAAGTAGATTAGCTTCCTCTTTTACTATTCCCTTTGAATAGAATTTGATCTTCTGCATAACACATGGTCTTGAACCTCAGTCATTATTCAGCTTCTAACTTTTCTTTGGCTGTTAGTGCAGGGCTTTAGATCCAGCATGTTTAATTTGACACAATGCAGTTTTGGGGAAAGATGTCCAGATGAAGAATGTCTAGGTGAGAGGGAAGAAGGTCCTGCATTCCAGGATAAGATATTAAATTTCTAGTAGCCCTTTCCATCTGGAAGTTGCTGCACCTGCTGAGAAGAGCAAAGAAACTAAGATTTCACAGTTCCTTGCGGTAGTGGGGGTCAGGGGACATGGGGCATGGATAGTTTTCTGCACCTGTGCTCCAATTTTGAGCTGTATATAATGAGTTGCCTGTTAGTCTATAAAGTCCTTTGACCGCTTACTGTCTTTTAGGGGATTTCTGCTGCAGGAATTAAGGAGAGTACTCTGATATTCTTTTTAGAGTTACAATTGCAGCTGTATTCCAAGATCCATAAATAGCTGTAGTTCTTAGAAGACATTCGTAGTAACAAATGCAAGGGATATAATCTGTGATTCCAGGTTTCAGTAGGAGAGCAAAAACTTTCTCATTTCTTGCATGTTGAGACACTCCATTCACATGGAGATTTTTGAGCACTTCAGGAACCTTAGCTATTTAAAACCCACTAGAAAAGGGAGATTTAACTATCAGTATTCCATTTGTGTCAGACCCCAATATTCTTCTGTATCATTTTTCTTTCAGTTGGTGTACCAACCATCCACAAACTGTTTTAGTTGTTTCTGCTCACTAGAAATGGATACGTAAGTAATGCAGCCCTTAATGAGACACACCTTCTGAAGCCATAATGGATAGGCACAGGGTATTTTTCTCTTCTTCAGTAAAATCTCTGTGTGCCTCAAGCCAGTAGCCTCTGGTGAACACATTGCTGTATTTTTTAACCGAATTATGTTATATATCACATGAAATAGACTGGAAGAATGTTCTGTAATTTTTTGGCATTGCTACTGTCTGAACCTTCTTCAGTGGACAGTCTCTGAAATCTCAGTCCTGTTTACATCTCCAATGTGACAGAACTGGTTAGAGTACATTTCTCAAGGG